>NC_134356.1:351634989-351672489 GCF_048569485.1 Anomaloglossus baeobatrachus | reverse complement strand
GAAAAATAAATGATGGTCCAACTAAACGCAAACCGGGTGGAATAGCACGCCGCTGCAAGATTCTGTGGTAGCCATGCTGGTTCAGTATGCCTTCAATTTTGAATAAATCCCCAACAGTGTCACCAGCAAAGCACCCCCACACCATCACACCTCCTCCTCCATGCTTCACGGTGGGAACCAGGCATGTAGAGTCCATCCGTTCACCTTTTCTACAAAGACACGGTGGTTGGATCCAAAGATCTCAAATTTGGACTCATCAGACCAAAGCACAGATTTCCACTGGTCTAATGTCCATTCCTTGTGTTCTTTAGCCCAAACAAGTCTCTTCTGCTTGTTGCCTGCCCTTAGCAGTGGTTTCTAGCAGCTATTTTACAATGAAGGCCTGCTGCACAAAGTCTCCTCTTAACTGTTGTTCTAGAGATGTGTCTGCTGCTAGAACTCTGTGTGGCATTGACCTGGTCTCTAATCTGAGCTCCTGTGAACCTGCGATTTCTGAGGCTGGTGACTCGGATAAACTTATCCTCCGCAGCAGAGGTGACTCTTGGTCTTCCTTTCCTGGGGCGATCCTCATGTGAGCCAGTTTCTTTGTAGCGTTTGATGGTTTTTGCCACTGCACTTGGGGACACTTTCAAAGTTTTCATAAGTTTTCGGACTGACTGACCTTCATTTCTTAAAGTAATGATGGCCACTTGTTTTTCTTTACTTAGCTGCTTTTTTCTTGCCATAATACAAATTCTAACAGTCTATTCAGTAGGACTATCAGCTGTGTATCCAACAGACTTCTGCACAGCACAACTGATGGTCCCAACCCCATTTATAAGGTAAGAAATCCCACTTATTAAACCTGACAGGGCACACCTGTGAAGTGAAAACCATTTCCGGAGACTACCTCTTGAAGCTCATCAAGAGAATGCCAAGAGTGTGCAAAGCAGTAATCAAAGCAAAAGGTTGCTACTTTGAAGAACCTAGAATATGACATATTTTCAGTTGTTTCATACTTTTTGTTAAGTATTTCATTCCACATGTGTTAATTCATAGTTTTGATGCCTTCAATGTGAATCTACAATTTTCAGAGTCATGAAAATAAAGAAAACTCTTTGAATGAGAAGGTGTTTCCAAACACACACACACACACCGCCGTGTTTGACGGATGCGGCGCATGCCAGTACAGTAGGATACAGTACAGTGGCAGCGCCACTACTTCCGGGCCACATGCTCCGGTCACATGACAGCATGTGACCGGCGCTTGTTGCGCTGCCAGTGTATACAATGTACTGGCGTGCGCTGCATCAGTCAAACCAGCGATAAGCCGGATATGTGAAACTAACCTTAGAGACAGACAAGGAATCAAACTTTAGACAGCCACATCCCTCCATGAGTCTGAAGTTGAAGTGACCGATGTCTCAACAGTGAAAAGGTCAATTTTTTCTGAGTACCCCCAACAACCACTCAGCTGATAACTTTTACTGGGTAGACCTGGTCATTGGGTCACTTTTAGTGCTGAGCAAGCGCTACCACGTTCGGGTGCTTGGCACGTGAGACGAGTCTGAGAATCCGACTGCTCATTACAAGTACAGAGCACGGTAGTGCTCACTCATCAATAGTCAATTGTATATTGGTTCCTAAAAGGCAATGTGACTCTAGTCACTTTTGCATATAAAGGAAAATAGGGCTGTACTATTTTAATGAAGTTTTATTCCTTCTGTCGCACAGTAATCCTGGCTCATGGAGCTATGTGTGCTTTTGATACATCTCCTGTCATTGACACAGGTTTTGAGCTGTGGACATTCAGACTGCAGCTTGGCCTGATGTGACTAGGACAGGCTGTGTTTGAATTATATTTCATTTTTTCTTGTTTAATAAATTTGCAAACATTTCTACATTGTGTTTTTTCTGACAAGATGGGGTGCAGAATGTACATTAATGAGAAAAGAAAAAAAAAAAAAAAAAAAAAAACTTTTTTGAACTTGCCAAATGGCTGCAATGAACCAGTGAAAAATGTAAAGGGGTCTGACTACTTTCCATAGCCACTGTACATCAGAAAATGAATGAATCCAAGTAACCACCATCAAGTTCAAAGAGATCACCATACTTACCAATAGGGAGAGCAAATATATTAGGGAGGGTGCGAGTGCAATAAAACATCAAGTGGAACTGAGTGGCAGTCATCAGGCAGAAATACGTAGATACATGACATCCAAATTGCTTTTTCACTTCCTTCTGTAGTTGCCATAGAGCAAATATGACGGTTAGACCCAAAGAACCTCGTACTGTGGATAGAGAAGTAGAAAACTGTATACATATACCACACACTTTAGATTTACAAAGGACAGTGTAGATCAGGGGAACTACAGATACTCACTTTTACCTGGTATAGACACAAATGTCAGGGAGGTACTGTGCTACTGCACCTCGTAATAAGCAAAGTGGCCCAGCACACTCACAGAATGGCTGCTACTCCCATCAGATAACATGCAATGACCCACATCTACTAAGGTGGTTGCACCTAGTGTTTGATGTACTTTGTGCAAAGCTTTTTGGACAAATATTAAAGTGAATCTGCCACCAGGTTTTTTGCCACCTAATCTGAGAGCAGAATAATGTGGAGACAGAGATCCCGATTCCAGCGATGTGTCACTTACTGAGCTGCTTACTGTAGTTTTGATAAAATTACTGTTTAATCAGCAGAAGATCATTAGAGGACTACTTGTCCTGCTGTTGGTAGTCCAACATATTCATGAGCTCTGTATAACTGCAGCAAAGAAACACTGATTTTATTGAAATAACAGCAAAACGCTCGGTAAGTGACATCGTTGGAATCAGGATCTGTGACATTACGTTGCTCTCAAATGAGACAGCAATGCCCGCCTCTGCGGGTACCTTGTGTATTCAGTCTGATCTTTTCATACCTATGATGGGAGAAGCCCCCTGACCAACCTCCCATTACTCTGCCATGCCCACCCCTGTGGGTACCTTGTGTATCCAGTCTGATCTTTGCTCTATCCATACCCTTTATGGGAGAAGCCCCCTGACCAGTCTCCCATCACTCCTGCAGGTACATTGTACATTCCGTAGGATCTTTCCATACTTCTGGGAGAAGCCCCCTGAACAGCCTCCCATCACTCTGCTATGCCCGTCCCTGCAAATACTTTGTGTATTCGGTCTGATCTTTTGATACCTATGAAAAGAGAAGCCCCCTGACCAGTCTCCCACCACTCCACCATGCTCACCCATGCAGGTACCTTGTGTATTCAGTCTATTTGCTCTTTCCATAACCATTATGGGAGAAGCCCCCTGACCAGTCTCCCACCACTCTCCCATACCCACTGTATTCGGTCTAATCTTTCAACCTATGATGGAAGAAGCTCCAAACCAGTTTACCACCAGTCCGCCATGCCTGCACCTACAGGTCCCTTGGTACTTTCTGTATGACATTTCCATGCTTATGGGAGAAGCCCCCCTGATCAGCCTCCCACCACTCTGCTATACTCACCCCTGTGGGTACCCTGTGTATTTGGTCCGATCTATCCATACTTATGGGAGAAGCCCCTTACCAGCCTCCCACCACTCTGCCATACTGTGTATTTGGACTGATCTATCCATACTAATGGGAGAAGCCCCCTGAGCAGCCTCCCACCACTCTGCCATATTCACCCCATGTCGGTAACCTGTGTATTTGGGCTGATCTATCCATACTTATGGGAGAAGCCCCCTATCCAGCCTCCCACCACTCTGCCATATTCACCCCATGTGGGTACCCTGTGTATTTGGGCTGATCTATCCATACTAATGGGAGAAGCCCCCTTACCAGCCTCCCACCACTCTGCCATACTCACCCCATGTGGGTACCCTGTGTATTTGGGCTGATCTATCCATACTTATGGGAGAAGCCCCCTATCCAGCCTCCCACCACTCTGCCATTCATTCATACCTACGAGCTGTGAGTAGAGCTTGGCCGCGTCCAGGAGGGTGAGGAGGTACACGCCGGGGGCAGACACAGCCCCGAGGAGGACCGGCCCCAGAAACGTCCTGGGCACCACCCCGGGGAACAGGTGATGGTCATACTGGAAGAAGAGACAAGCGTTACCGAGGTCCCGGCAGGCCGCACGGCTGCCCAGCGCCGGTTACCTGCTGCAGCTCCAGCCGGTGGTACAGCACGTCATGACAGGCCTGCAGGGAGAAGCTCTCCTCCACCTTGGTGTAGGGGCAGGCGAGGAGGTGCACAGCGGCCGCGGTCACTAATGCCAGCAGCAGAAGAGCCGGTCTCCCGGAGCGCCTCTGCGCCGCCATATTGGCCAACAGGTACGCCCCTTCCTCTCATTTCCTTATGTGATAGCGTCCCCTGCTGGAAAAGAGTGGCAGCTGCGCCCCGAGTATGACACGCACAGTACATAGGCCCACGTGAATGCGTCATTCCCCACTCCGCACCCTCTCAGAAGTGACCGTGGTGGTGAGAGCATTAGTGTGGCTGCTATAGCCCCCAGGCAGTGTATTTCCGCGCATGCTCGCACTGAATGCCGGGATGGAAAGCTCCGCACCGTGCACCGGCAGCGCCTGTACGCGTGGAAAGCTGATTGGCCCGAGCGTGGCGAAAGGCAATTGGTCCACATCCTGACTGACTAGAAGAGTCGACCAATCAGAGCGCGGGCAGGACGCGGAAGTGAGACGCTGGGATGCCGCTTGCAATGAATGTGATGTGGTCGGGTCCGGCGCTGGTAGCGGCGCTCATCATACCACCACTGTGCATGTGTCCTGTCAGGTGAGCCGGCTGCTCTGCCACTATGCTCTCCACAGCTGCTGTGTCTGCACTGCTGCTACTGTGCTGCTCCGCGCCGGCCGCTGCAGGGAAGAGCCCGTGTGACACCTGCAAGAAGATCGTGGACAGGTTCCACCAGGTAAAGCCCATTCATCCGCTCATCACATGGTGCCGGGTCTGAGCCACTAGTGAGGCCACGTGTGGAGGGTGCCGGGTCTGAGCCACTAGTGAGGCCACGTGTGGAGGGTGCCGGGTCTGAGCCACTAGTGAGGCCACGTGTGGAGGGTGCCGGGTCTGAGCCACTAGTGAGGCCACGTGTGGAGGGTGCCGGGTCTGAGCCACTAGTGAGGCCACGTGTGGAGGGTGCCGGGTCTGAGCCACTAGTGAGGCCACGTGTGGAGGGTGCCGGGTCTGAGCCACTAGTGAGGCCACGTGTGGAGGGTGCCGGGTCTGAGCCACTAGTGAGGCCACGTGTGGAGGGTGCCGGGTCTGAGCCACTAGTGAGGCCACGTGTGGAGGGTGCCGGGTCTGAGCCACTAGTGAGGCCACGTGTGGTGGGTGCCGGTCCCACCAGTGGCAATGTCACTAATACTGCGACGCGTATGTGCCACAGATGTCACTAATATCGCGCAGCGTAGGTGCCACAGATGTCACTAATATCGCGCAGCGTAGGTGCCACAGATGTCACTAATATCGCGCAGCGTAGGTGCCACAGATGTCACTAATATCGCGCAGCGTAGGTGCCACAGATGTCACTAATATCGCGCAGCGTAGGTGCCACAGATGTCACTAATATCGCGCAGCGTAGATGCCACAGAAGTCACTAATACAGCTGACTAGAGGGATATGGAGTTACTGATCAGTTGTGTCACTGGCACAAATCCACTGAACTCAAGGGTCTAAAACTTTCTATGCACAGTGACGGGTAAAAGTCTGGGCGCCCCTGGTCACAATGACTTATTGTGAGCTGTTAAGCAAGTTGAAGATGAAATGATCTCTGAAGGCAGAAAGGTAAAGATGACACCATTCCTTTGTATTGTAGGAAAATATTTAATTTTTTCATTTTTACTTTTTTTTTTTTTTTTAAAATAACAAACATGTAAAATGGTCCAATGCCAAAGTTTGGGCGCCCTGCATGGTTAGTCCCTAGTATCAGCCCTTTTGGAAATTATCCCCGCTTGTAAACGCTTTTAGTAGCTGCCAAGAGTGTTTGAATTCTTGTTTGAGGGACTTTCATCCATTCTTCCTTGGTAAAGTCTTCCAGTTCTGTGAGATTCCTGGCTAGTCTTGCATGCACTGCTCTTTTGAGATCTAGCCACAGACTTTCCATCCTGTTCAGATCAGGGGACTGTGAGGGCCATTGCAAAACCTTCAGCTTGTGCCTTCGAGGTAGTCTATTGTGGATTTTGATGTGTTTAGTATCATTATCCTTTTTGTAGAAGCCATCATCTTTTTAACTTCAGCTTTTTTACAGATGATGTTATATTTGCATCAAGAATTTAATATTTAATTGAATGTACTCTTCCCTCTACCCATGAAATATTCCCCATGCCATTGGCTGCAACACAGCCCTAAGGCATGATTGATCCATGCTCATGCATAATGATTGGTGAGATGTTATTTTATTGAAATTCCGTGCCCTTTGTTCTCCACACTTATCTTTGATCATTGTGGCCAAAAAGTTCTATTTTAGCCTCATTGGTTCATAGGACTTTTTTCCAAAATGCATAAGGCTTGTTTAGATGTGCATTTGCATAAATCAGATGCTGAATTGTATGGTGAGGATGCAGGAGAAAGTTTTCTTCTGAGGACTTTTCCATGAAGGCCATATTTGTGCAGGTGTCTTTGAACAGTAGAATAATGTACCACAACTCCAGAGTCTGCTAAATCTTCCTGAAAGTCTTTTGCAGTCAAACAGGGATTCTGATTTTCCTCTCTAGCGCTCCTATGAGCAGGTCTCACAGAAATTTAGCTTGGTCTTCTAGACCTTCTCTTGATCTTCACTGTTCCTGTTAACTGCCATTTCTTAATTACATTTCAACTGAGGAAAGGGCAACTTGAAAACGCTTTGCTATCTTCTTATCGACTTCTCCTGCTTTGTGAGCCTCCACCATTTTCATTTTCAGGTTGCTAAGCAGTTACTTAGAAGAACCCATGTCTGCTGTTTTTTGGCACAAGGTTGGAGGAGGCTGGGTTTTTATAAAGCTGTGAAATTTGCATCATCTGGCCTTTCCTAAAGGCCCTGTCACACACAGAGATAAATCTGCGGCAGATCTGTGGTTGCAGTGAAATTGTGGACAATCAGTGCCAGGTTTGTGGCTGTGTACAAATGGAACAATATGTCCATGATTTCACTGCAACCACAGATCTGCCAAAGATTTATCTCTGTGTGTAAAGTGGCCTTAACAATGATGATGAACAAGCCATAACCCTAACATGCTAAAAAAAAGGTCTGAAACCTTAGTCAAAGTTATCTGAGCACACAAAACTCCAAGGGTGTCCAAACTTTTGCATCAGCCCGTATTCCTATTTGTAATTATCAAAATGTAAAAGATTGAAATTTATTTATTTTTTTCCTAAAATCCGCAGGAAATGTCACCTTTAACGTTTTGCCTTTTTAAAGATAAATTCAACTTCCTTAACTGTTCACATTAACATTAATTTTGATCATGGGTGCCAAACTTTACATGCCACTGTATATAAAAGACCTTTTTTCTGTCAAATATTGTTCACAAATTTGTCTGAATCTGTTAGTGAGCGCCTCTCCTTTGCCAAGATAATCCATCCACCTTATAGGTGTCACATATGAAGATGCTGATTATACAGCGTGATTATTGCACAGGTGTGCCTTAGGCTGGCCACAATAAAAGGCCACTGTAAAATGTGCAGTTTTATCACAGTAGAGTGCCACAGATGTCACAAGTTTTCAGGGAGCGTGCAATTGACATGCTGACTGCAGGAATGTCCAGAGCTGTTGCCCGTGAATTGAATGTTAATTTCTCTACCATAAGCTGTTTCCAAAAGTTTCAGATAGTTTGGAAGTGCATCTATCTGGCCTCTCGATCGCAGGCGCGTGTAATCACACCAGCCCAGGTCCCCCACATCCAGCATCTTCACCACCAATATTGTCTGAGACCAGCCACCCAGACACCTGCTGCAACAATCGGTATACATAACCAAAGAAGTTCTGCACAAACTGTCGGAAAGCATCTCGGGGACGCTCCTCTGCAGCTTGTCGTCCTCATCGCGGTCTCCACCGCACTGCAGTTTGTCATTGTATCAAATCTGAATGGGCAAATGCTCACACTATATGGTTTCTGACATGTTTGAGAGATGTTCTGTTCACCGATGAGTCTCGGTTATCACTGTTGAGGGCAGATGGCAGACTGCGTGTATGGTGTTGTGTGGGTGAGCGGTTTACTGATGTCAAAGTTGTATCGAGGGCCCCGTGGTGGCAGTGGAATTATGGTATGGGCAGGCGTATGTTACAGAAGGTGAACACATTTTATTGATGCCATTTTGAATGCACAGAGATAGTGACGAGATCCTGAGGCCCATTACTGTGCCATTCATCCATGACCATCAGCTCATATTGGAGCATGATAATGCAGAGCTGCACATTGCAAGGATCTGTACACAATTCCTGGAAGATGAAAACACCCCAGTTATTGCCCGGTCAGCATACTCGCCAGAAATGTCACTCATTGAGCATGATGCTAACCCCCCTGATTGCCCCCAATACTGTAAAACTGGACATTTTAGAGTGGTCTTTTTTATTGTGGCCAGCCTAAGGCATACCTGTGGAAACATCATGCTGTATAATTAGCATCTTGATATGCATTCGGAAGTGGATGGATTATCTTGGGAAAGAAGTGCTCACTAACACAGATTTAGAAAAAATTTTGAACAATATTTGAGATAAAAAGCCGTTTTGTGTACATAGACAAGTCTTAGATCTCCGAGTTCAGCTCATGAAAAATGGGAGCAAATACAAAAGTGTTGTGTTTTTTAAAGTTTTGTTCAAATATTTTTCCTCCTATGCAGGCTGCCTCAGGCGAGTTCAGAATTGCACATGTCCAGAGGACCTTCTCATAGCTGTCTGTCTATCATCAAACCAAAGGCATATAGTGGGGTATATATAAAGTATTCAGTTAGGTTAATTACTCACTCCGTTCCAGGTGGTATGATGTATGCCTTTCCCGGCTTCATTCTCATACATCCTGCCAGATATGTAAACTAGATCATATCCAGTGATTTATAGTTGCACATTTGGCCAGTGTAACATACTATGGAAGTCCTGATGCCACCATAGCCAACCGAATAGTGCACGATGATACTAAATCCTTTCAGTAGCCTGTAATGCATTCAGCATCCATGAAAATGCAAGGATTTTCTCCTCCTGATGATTACTGTCCCATGTCAAAAGAGAGTTACTGGCATTACGGTCTCAATAGTCTCCTCTTCCAGTTTTTTTCACCATAATATCTAGAAAGGGTAGATCGTTCTGATCAATCTCAAAGGTGAACTGTACACCTAGAGAATTGGCATTTAACTCATTGACAAATACAGTGAACGCTGTTGTTGTACTTTTCCAGATGACAAACACGTCATCGATAAATGTGATCACATTTCCATATTAGACGTATGTTGATCTATCTTGTCGCGGAACACCACCAAAACAGAAATAGGTTAGTGTAAGTGGGAGCACAGGGGCTCCCCATCGCGGTACCCTGAGCTGGTGATAGAAGTTTTTGTCAGAGGAAGTAGTTTTTTTTTGTTTTTTTTTTTTAGGCTGAACCTCCACAATGGTAGCTGAGTGTCCCTGCCGTGAGGCGGGTTGGGATATGGAAGTAACTAATCAAAGGGAGATGGGGTGTGGGGTTGAGCAGGGAGGGTTGTATGGATGTGGCTCGTGACCCTCTCTGAGCGGAAGGTTGCTCACAAAGTCAGAAAGGTTGTAGACCACTGCTCTGAAGTATAGAGCTAGCAAGCGGCATGTGCTCATTGCCGGTAATCTAGGCAATTAACTTTAATCGATGGAATAAAATTACCTCTCTTCTTGGGAATGAAGAGGGTTTTTTTATAGAGGTAAGCTGTAAAGTTTTGTTTTTACAAGTCTGTTCAAATTTAATCCATTTAAAAGCTTGACTCTTTAATGGACCCCCTTATGTTGTGCAGTAGTTGTGCTGCCAGTTAATATTGACAGCTGTGTGTAGATAAAATAAGTGACATCATATTGTATGTGTTGATATAGCACATGCTTTGCTTTAAAGGGTATCTCCAATAATGTGCTAACTATTTGTACCAGATGCCCAAACTAACTGTAAACACAAAAAGCTGCATCTCCAAACTGAACATAGCAAGTGTGAACAGGTGCCAGCTGCTACACTTACACGAAACACAAATAAAAAAAATACAGCAGCACTCTGTTAGCACTAATATATATGCTATACGGACTGTGTACACTTAGCAAGCAGCCTGGTAGGGGATATACCCCGTATAAATATTGCACCTCTAGTGTCATCATTGCTTCCTCTGTTCTTCAGAACCTGATGTTTAAGGAAATATGCCAGTTAGAGTGCTCGGTGCATCCTTGCTCTACACCCATTGATTTTGAATGCCCCTGTCTTCCTCAGTAGTGATTGATAGCACTGGCTTATGTGGAGTGAGCGCCCTCTGAAGGGAAATCTCAGGGAAGCCAACACTGTCTGTCACTAGTGAGGGAGGTGGAGGTGTGCAAAGCCAAAGCGAAGAAGACCACCCATGGGTGCACCAAGCAGACCACTTACCATAAACGTTCGTTTTTTCAGAAGGAGGCAGCCATTATAACACTAAATGTACGTTCACAGGCTATGAAAAATGACAACGATGTCAAGTAGTTTTCCTTCAGTGCTTTCCCTAAATGGCTTTTTTTTACCATATTATTTTTTTCCTGCTTTTCCATTTATGCTTTTCTCTGGTTATTTTCAGATAGTTTTTGATGTCTTTAAGGCCCTGTGCGCACTTGCCGTTTTTTGCCGCGGATTTGCTGCATGTTTCGCTGCAGAAAATGTTCATAACATCTCTGCAGTGACTCACCAGCAAATCCTATGGGAAAAAAAATGCTGTGCGCACTTGGCAGATTTTACCGCGGATTACTAGGCGGATTTTTACAGCTACAGGTTTTGCTGCGGGATTCCCGCAGCAAAAACAATTGCATGTCACTTCTTTTCCGCAGGTAGCTGCGGGATTTCACTCCATTGACTGTAATGTGATCGTGAAATCCCGCAGGGAATAACGCAGACCGCAAATTCTGTGCGGTTCATTGCGTTTTCCTGCGGTATTTCGCGTTTTCGGGACATAATGTTCATTACTGCCCTGCGTTTTGCAAGGAAGTGATGTCCTTATGACAGGAAGAGGAAGCTCAGCAGAGAGTAAACGCGCACATATCACACTCACACACAGACACAGACATATAGAATACACATAGAAATCAAACGTACATATAAAAATAAAAAAAAAACGCGGACTCCGCCATATTTTTATTGTCCAGCCGAGGTGAGCACACAGTGACAGCCCGGTATTCTCAGGCTGGGGAGGGCGAGGGCCAGGGTTAATGCCCCCACTCCCGCAGCCGAGAAAATCAGCCCACAGCTGCCCCGGGATGGTCGCATCCATTATGCGACAGTCCCGGAGTGTCCCCGGCTCTTTCAGATTGACGTGATGTGGTGGCAATCTAGGTAATGAGTTAAATGGCAACGGATCGCTGCCATTTAAGTCCAGGCTTAATCATGGCAGCGTCTATGAGACCACTTTCATGATTAACCCGTAAGTAAAGGGAATAAACACACACCGAAAAATCCTTTTATTTTAAATAAAACACAAAAAAGCACCCTCTTTCACCCCTTTATTAACCCCTCCCAACACACAGCTTCGGTGTAATCCACGCAGGTCCCACGACGCTTGCAGACTGCTGCAGCCGTGTCTGACACATAGTAATCAATGCAGCCTCGTAACGAGCCTGCAGGGGTAACCACAGGTCATTTCTCACGGTCGGTAAGGTGAACACACTACCGACCATGAGAACTGCAGTGTCCTCACAGGGACTCTATTTATTGATTATCTATGCCTCTATCTATCTATCTATCTATCTATCTACTGTATCTATCCATTATCCCCCTCTCCCTTTCAGAAGGAAATGACCTTTTTTTTTTTTCTTCAATGTGCTTTATTGCATTGAATGCATTAAAACACACGTACCAACCCGCGGAAAAACCGCACTAAAACGCATGCGGATTTCTGTGCGGTTTTTTTTTTGCTTATTTTTTTTCCCTCAGGTGCGGTAATCTTTCAGTGCCTGTGGAATTTTCTTAAGAAAATTCCTTTTTCTAGTGCGCACAGGGCCTTAAGAAGTTAATAAAATTGCAACTTTGAAGTGAAAACATGGACATTAACTCTTCAACAGACCCAAACCACTTCCAGGCTTTCCTATTGACTTGTACTGTAAAGCATGGAGCGTGTTCCTCACATAAAACGCCTGCAGAATGCCCATGGCACGTTATTATAACTCTGTCCTTCTAAATGCTTCAGGCTTTTAAAAATAAAATGCACTCAAAAGCCTCAACATTGGAACACCAAATCGTTTTTTTCGTAAATATTAATAGGTTCTTTTGGTAGTTTTTGGGAGCGCTTTTCCCTGCATTTTTTGGAGCTGATGAATTTAAAGCATGTATTGTATACATGCACTGGAGGTATATTCCTTTTTAATAGAGGCTTTATTTCTTAACGCTATATACCTAATCTACGCTGTCAGTTTGGGCTCACTGACTGCCTTGACTTTAGGTTTTTATCTCTTTGTAATGATTTATTTTATCTTTGCAGGGACTAGAACATACATCAAAAAAGAATTTTGGTGGAGGAAATACTGCCTGGGAGGAAAAAACGCTTTCCAAATATGAAACTAGGTACTAGAACATTCAAAAGGTTACACGTTTTAAATTTAAAAAAACAATTATAATAATAAGATAGGGCAGTGGAAAAACCTATTCAATGTTGACCTAGGAGCTAGCCATTAAAGTCTAAGTATGAAGTGCATGCATGATTACATTGATCTGTCTGCATTGGGTTTCTTTGCCACAACTTACTGAAAAGAAAAAAAAAAATGCACCACAGCTGATGTGAATATAGAATACACGTGGTAGCAGAATGTCAGTATAATAATATTGTTGAAAGTTTAACTCCGTCTCCTCCCACTGATCCTCATTGTCAGGTCATCAGTGTCTTCTGCTGCTGAGATCTCACACGGTTCAGTACAACCTGCAGCTGTCATTCCTTGACAAAAGTATTCATAGCCCACATTTTTTCACGTTATATCCACAGATCTTAAATGTTTTTTATTGGGATATTATGTGATGTACCAAAACACTAAGTACCAAGAATTTGTGAAGTATAAAGGAAATAATACATGGTTTTCTAAATAGTTTAAAAATAGAAATCTGAATATTGTGATGTGCATTTGTATTCAGCCCCTCGGTTACAATCCTTTTGTAGGTCCACCTTTTGCTGCAGTTACTGCTGCAAGTCCTTTGTGCTGTGTCTCTACCAGCTATCCACACCTAGCGGATTACATTTGTACCTCATTCTATGCAGGACATATTTTGCTCCGTGACATTGGATGGAGGCGTCTGAACAGCAATTTGCAAGTCTTACCACAGATTCTCAATGGGATTTAGGTCTGAACTCAAATATAATCCCAATAAACTACATTTAAGTTTGTGGTTATAACGTGAAAAAAAACCCCAAACTGCTTAAAATTTTAAATGATCCTTGATAAGCAGTGCTCCATTTCTACTCTTAATTTTAAAGTATAGAATAGATATAACTATGTTTGTGTGATTTTTTTTTTTTTTTTTTTTTTTTTTTTTTTTTTATATATTTTATTTTTTATTTTTATTTTTTTTCAGTGAAATCCGCCTTGTGGAGATTATTGAAAATCTCTGTGACAGCAGTGACTTTGAGTGCAATGTATTGGTAGAAGAACACGAGGAACAGATTGAAAAATGGTGGTTCAAAATGTAAGTTTTGTGCTGAATTTCCTATTTTATATTCTCACTAAAAATAAATTAAAGGGTACCTGTCATATTAATTTTTATTTAATAAATCAATAGTACACATTAAAATAATCAACTTTGTAATATAATTTATCAGAGAAATTTGCTTCTTTCTCTGCCAGAATTAATCAGTCATTATCAAAATTCTCAATCCTGAGGTAAAATCTGTATTTAGTGAAGATTTTCCCATTACTGAGATAGGAGATGGCATTTGGTGCTGATAAGATTCTATGTAGATAGAAGAGTGAGGAGGGGCGGAGCTCTGCCTCTAGCGCCTCCCTCCTCCTAGAATCTCATCAGTAGCAGCTCTCATCTCCTATCTCAGTACTGGGAAAGTCTTCAGATTTTACCTCCGAATTAAGAATTTTGATACTGACAGGTGAATTCTGGCAGAGAAAGCAGATTTGTCTGATAAGATATATTACAAAGTTACTTAATTTCATGTGTACTATTGATTTATGATATAAAAATTAAAACTACGGTTATGCTTTAAATATGAAGCCCAGAGAAAACTATGGTAAGGAGTTCTTCATATTGTCTGTGGCCTGCTTCACAAAATTAACACTTTCCTGACATACAAGAGGTCAAACACGACATACCGTATTTTTCGCTTTATAAGACGCACCCGATTATAAGACACCCCCCCCCCCCCCCCCAAATTTGGTGAAGGAAGAGTTTTTTTTTTTTTTTTTTTTTTTAAGGTTAAATGGGGTCCGTCTTATAATGCCAGTGTCCGACTAACAAATCATATAGGGTATATGTCCCTCATAGCCCCCCCCATCCTAAAATTAGCCCCCTTAATCTGGATATGGCCCCCTTATATTGAATATAGCCCCCTATTGCTGGCACACGTCCCCTATTGCTGGCACACGTCCCCTATTGCTGGCACACGTCCCCTATTGCTGGCACAGGTCTCCTATGGATGGCACACGTCCCCCTGTGCTGCCTATGACCCCCTATGGATGGTGCACGTTCCCCTGTGCTCCCCATGGCCCCTATGGATGGCACACCTCCCCCCAGTGTTAGATATGGCCCCCATGTTGCTGCCCATAGTAAAATAAAACACTCTTTCCTTACCTTCTCCAGTGCTGTCCTTCCTCATGTATCCCCCCGTGCTGCTGAGCTCCTGCACTTCCTCATTCTCGGTGCCGGTCATGTGATCGGCACAGCAGAGTGATATCATCTCTGCGTGCCTGATCACAGTGGCAGCAGAGAGACTGGGAGATCAGCGCTGGAGGAGGTAAGTAAAGAGGTTTTTTTTTTTTACTTTACTATGGGCAGCAGCATGGAGGCCATATCTACATATCTAACACGGGGGGGCATGTGCCATCAAAGGGGGGGCGCAGGCACATATAATATGCGCCTCTCCCTCAGCCCATCAGTGTGGTGCGGTTTCAGCACCACTGTGATGGACAGCAGCAGCGCATATTATATGAGCGACGAGCAAGAGATCTCCCGCTGCCTCCTGCAGCTTTCATGGGATGCCATGGCAGCTGCAGTCCTCCTAAAGGCAACCCGTTGCTGCAGTCTTTATACTTCTGTGCTTCATAGAAGATTGATTGATTGTTTTTTTTATTTTATTTAAATCCTGCAATACAAGCTGGTCTAGGTCCTCTAGGGGAACTAAAAATAAGTGAAATGTAAAAAAAAAAACTACCCCACAGCGATTTTTCTATTTTTCCTCCCCTTCTTCCAAGAGATATAACTTTTTTATTTTTCCATCAATTTAGACATATTAGGGCTTGTTTTTTTGTGGGAAGAGTTGCACTTTTGAATGAGGCCAATCATTCTGCCCCATATTGTACTGGAAAATTGAGGAAAAAAATTTCAAGTGCGGTGAAACTGCAAAAATAAAAAGTGCAATTCCACAATTGCTTTTTCTTTTTTACCATGTTCACCTTTATAGTAAAACGGAGCTGATATTATGATTCCCTAGATCAGTACGAGTTCTTAGATACCAAAAATGTATAGTTTACTTTTATCTAAGCGGTGACAAAAAAATCAGATTGTAAAAAAAAAATAATAATAAAAAATAAATAAATTGCTTATTTGTCGCCATTTTCCGAGACCCGCGTTTTTAGTTATACCATTTTTGGGTAGATTTGATGTTTTGGGTAGATTTGATGTTTTGATTTCCTGTTATTTCATTTGAATGCAATATTGCAGCATTTACCGATCAGAGTAATAGATTTTATATTTTGATAGATCGGGCATTTCTGAACTCGGCGATACCAAAATTGTTTTTTTTGTTTGTTTTTGGGGCAAAAGAGGAGCGATCTGGATCTTTTTTAGGTTTTTTTTTTTTTTTACTTCTAGGGATTTTAGGAGTCCCCTTAGGGAAATTTAAAGTTCATACACTGCGACTTCTGTTGTTCAGAGCGATGCAGACTTGCTGTGCTCCTGTGCCGGCATTCACAGGAAGTACGTCTTGACAGCATCAGGGTTCATTTCCTGACCCTACACTGTCTTAACAATCTATCGGTGGCCCATGATCACGCTGATATCTGCCGGAGCATGTTAGATCTCACTGCGCAGTCTAACTAGTTAACAGGCGCAGGTGGGTCTCTGATCCATCCACACCTGTTAGTTGCACGTCTACTGATCAGATCAGCAGACATGCTGGGAACAATGCAGTCTCGCCATGGGAGCCCACATTAAAGGGACAGATGCGACCTTGGATGTATATGTAAATGTAATGAAAATATGAATGTTTGATACACCCACACTCATTCCCAATCCAAAAATAAAGAAATAAACAAACATATATTTGGTATTGCTGCATCTACTGCATCTGTAAAATGCCGGTCTGTGAAATATATGAAATGAAGGCACTCCTATGATCAAAGGTGTAGCAAAAACTGAAACACCATAATTTTTGTATTTCAATTGCTACATTTCAATCCAAAAATGCACTACAAAGTATGATGCATATGTCCAAGAATTATACCAATTAAATGATAGCTCGCCACCCAAAACATACAAGGCCCCGTACAGCACAATGAAGTGAAAAATAAATAATTTTTTATAAAGTTACAAGTCTCAAAAGTGCTGACAGGATAGAAAATAGTAAAATGAATAGTGTAGTGTTGGCTGTCAGTCAGTGGTTACAGCTGCTGTTACTGTAATTGCTCCTAGTACACCTGCGTGACTGAAAGCCGATGGCTCCTGGAAGATATGAAGCTAATTTTCACCTAGGTGCTGCACTTTCAGTACTGGTTCCAGGCACCTATATAACATTATTAACCTGCAGATTAACCCTACATTTGCATGTTAATAGCGTTATCAGACCTGACAGGTGTTTCTTTAAAGTAAGACCTCACCAAACGAGCATCTGCTAGACATCCCTTTTCCCCAATCAATATCTGTCAAGTATGGTAGAAGTTCAAAGAAGATGTTCTGGGGTTGTACTGCATTCTCTGGCACTTACCGTCTTGACTGTATGCCAGGCATCATGCAATCTGAAAACTACCAAAGGTTGGATCGCCATGTACTGCCCAGAAATGGAAAGAAAGAGCTGGAGAGTTGTGAATTGGCAACAATGAGTCCGGATATAAAATCCACTAAACACCTTTGGAGAGATCCTAAAATTGATGCTGGGAGAAGTCATCCTTCAAATATGAAAGATTTAGAGCATTGTGCATAAGAGTGGTCCAAAATTCCAGTTGAGGGGTGTAAGAAGCTTGTTGATGGTTATAGGAAGCAATTAACTTTAGTTATTTATTCCAACCAACCAAATATTAAGTTGAGGATACCACCAATTTTATTCAGCCCATTCTTGAGGTTTTGGTGAAATTATGTCTAATTTGCCTTTTGTTCTGTGTTTTTCTTCATCGTTCCTTATGGGAGACCCAGACCATGGGTGTATAGCTTCTGCCTCCGGAGGACACACAAAGTACTACACTAAAAAGTGTAGCTCCTCCCTCCGAGCATATACACCCCCTGGATGATCAAATCTAGCCAGTTCAATGCTTTGTGTTCAGGAGGTCACACATGCATTTTCATCTGATTTTTGATTTTAAAGAGTTGGAAGATAAGCGGGTCCAAGCTGGACCCCCGGCATGTCCCTTCTCACCCCACTGTGTCGGCGGTGCTGTTAAGGTTGATTTCAAGGCTGGAGCCTTTACATGCCGCGCTCCTTCACCATCCCTCGGGCTCTGGCTTGAAGTGGGAGCCAGCACGGTTCTCACTGCTTTGCAGGAGACCGGTCTCCATCCGCAGCCCTCTCAGGACCCTGCCGGACGGAGCACTCATCCCTCAGGGACCTGGCCCTGCGTCTCTCAAGCTAAGTATTGAGACGTTATTGTCAGGGGGTCCCTTGCATTTTTTATTGTTGGGGAGAGTGTGTTAGTTATTTTGGTGACATTTCCGGCCGGTTCTCTGGGTTTCCCCTGAGAACCGCGCCGAGGGTGCCTGCTCGCCGGCCGCACTGTAAAATTTAGTCCCCGGCTTCAGCTGCGGCCTACTTTCGGTTTCACTGCCCCTGCATGTCAGTCAGGCAGAGGGACAGTGCGGCGCTGCCCACCGGCCGTTCAGCAGAGGGGAGGACACTCCTCTCTGAGGAGATGTTTCCCTCCCCTGTATATCCCCTTGGCCCTCCGGTTCCCGCTCTTGGACTAGGCCCCGCCCCCCCTCCTCACTCCGGCGCCATTTTATCAGCGTTCTCACACTGATCGGCGCTGGCTGCTGCATCTCTGCAACCTGTCTGGGGGTCTGAATTGTGGGATCCGGAGGGCACACAAATCGGTCTGGTAAGCCACAACCTCTGGTTGTGGACTTTATTATACACTCTCTGGGGGTCATTCTGAAGGAGTGTGTTCTTACTGCAGAGCCCCCACATCAGCAGCATGTCTCACACTAGGAGCAAGGCTGCAAGGCTGTACTCAATATGCACTGCATGTAAGCTCGTACTGCCTGAACCGAGCACATATCCACATTGTGATGCCTGCTCTAACATGGTGGTGCCTCAGCCTGGAGTCTCCCCAGTGGTCCCTCAGGCTGCTCCGGCCCCGGTGGCTGAACCCCCGGCTTGGGTACAATTGTTTACTAAGTCTATCTCCCAGTCCTTTGCTGACTCCATGGGAGAGCTGTCCCGGACTCTGCTGAGCATGCATCAGCCCCCTTCACAGGGTGCCTCTGCTGCTTTGGCTCGCTCTCCAGAGCTCACAGAGGATTCTTCATCTGCTCCCAGACCCCGTCCTCCTAAAAGGAAACGCAGGGACCCCTCTCCTTCCTCGTCCCGCGGCTCCGATTCACGAGCCGATTCGCAGGACGAGGAGGATGTCTTTACTGGGGGCTCGGACGCTACCTCTATGTGCCCCATTGATCTGACTGAGGGGGATGCAGATGTTAGTGATTTCATTGCGTCCATTAATACTGTTCTGGACCTCAATCCGCCAGTATCAGAGGAGCAACCCTCTCTGGCAGAAAAGCACCAGTTTACTTTGCCTAAGACACCAAGGAGTGTGTTCTTTAACCACTCCAGTTTTCAGACCACTGTGTCCAAGCCCAGAGCCTGTCCTGACAAACGCTTCCCAAAGCGTGGTTCTGATGACCGTTTTCCTTTTCCACCAGAGGTGGTCAAGGAGTGTGCTCTCTCACCAAAGGTGGACCCTCCGGTGTCTTGACTCTCAGCCCGGACAGTTGTATCTGTGGCTGATGGCACCTCACTCAAGGATCCCACTGACCGCCAGGTTGACCTCCTGGCCAAGTCTGTCTATGAGGCGACAGGGGCCTCGTTCTCCCCATCTTTTGTAGCAGTGTGGGCTCTCAAAGCCATCTCTGCTTCTCTGGAGGAGATGCATACCCTCACTAGGGACTCTATGCCTGAATTGGTTGCTTTAACTTCCCAGGCTTCAGCCTTTTCAGCCTACGCCATGTCTGCCATGCTGGAGGCCTCTCACCGCACTGCGGTGGCCTCCGCTAATTCCCTCGCTATCCGCAGGATCTTGTGGCTTCGTGAGTGGAAGGCGGATGCTTCCTCAAAGAAGTACCTTGCTGGGCTCCCATTTGCTGGGTCCAGGCTGTTCGGTGAACAGCTGGATGAAATTATTAAGGAGGCTACTGGCGGGAAGAGTACTTCCTTGCCACAGACTAAAGCCAGGAAACCTGTCCAGGGCAGGAACCAGTCGATGTTTCGTTCCTTTCGTTCCTCTAGCTGGTAATCCTCTAAGCCCTCGGCCTCGTCCACTAACTCAGCCAAGGACCAGAAGCCCACCTGGCGCAAGAAGCCGCGTCCACAAGGGTCCGCAGGAGCTGCTGCCACCAAGGCAGCCTCCTCTTGACTATCTGGCCGAGCCAGCAACGTCCTTGGTCGGTGGCAGGCTCTCCCACTTTGGCGACGTGTGGTTTCAACAAGTCTCCGACCAGTGGGTGCGGGATATCATCTCCCACGGCTACAGGATAGAGTTCTCTTCCAGCCCGCCAAACAGATTTTTTCTGTCAACTCCCCCCTGCTCCAAGGCCACCGCCTTCTCTCAGGCCGTGGCATCCTTGCAGGCCAACGGAGTAATTGTGCCGGTTCCCGCCAGGGAACGGTTCAGAGGTTTCTATTCAAATCTCTTCCTAGTCCCCAAAAAGGACGGTTCCTTCCGGCCCATCCTGGATCTCAAGCTTCTCAACAAGCATGTTCAGGTGCGGCATTTTCGCATGGAGTCTCTGCGGTCAGTCATTGCCTCAATGACCCAAGGAGATTTCCTGGCATCCATCGACATCAGAGATGCCTATCTGCATGTGCCAATTGCAGTTTCACACCAGCGTTGGCTACGTTTTGCAATCTGAGAGGAACATTTCCAATTCGTGGCTCTCCCCTTCGGGTAAGCCACGGCCCCTCGAGTATTCACCAAGGTCATGGCAGCAGTGGTTGCGGTCCTGCACCTCCAGGGGTTGGCAGTAATTCCTTACCTGGACGACCTTCTTGTCAAGGCTTCATCCAGTGCAGACTGTCAGCGGAGTGTCTCGCTCACTCTTGCCACTCTTGTTCAATTCGGGTGGCTTGTCAATCTGCCCAAGTCCACTCTGACCCAGACCCAAAAACTCACGTACCTAGGGATGCAATTCGAAACTCTGCCGGCACTTGTCAAGCTGCCCTTAGTCAAACAGCAGTCCCTCCATCTGGCGGTGCGCTCTCTGTTGAGGCCCCGCCGTCATTCCATCAGGCACCTTATGCAGGTGCTGGGTCAGATGGTGGCGTCAATGGAAGCGGTTCCCTTTGCCCAGTTCCATCTGCGTCCTCTGCAGCTGGACATTCTCCGCTGTTGGGACAAGCGGATTTCTTCCTTGCACAGGTTGGTGGCTCTGTCGCCACAAGCCAGGAGCTCTCTTCAGTGGTGGCTTCGGCCTCTCTCTCTGTCTCAGGGACGCTCCTTTCTGACCCCGTCCTGGGTGATCCTCACCACGGATGCCAGTCTTTCCGGCTGGGGAGCAGTATTTCTCCACCACCGAGCACAGGGCATTTGGACTCTGTCCGAATCAGTCCTCTCGATCAATGTGCTGGAAATCAGAGCTGTGCTCCTAGCTCTCGTAGCCTTTCACCACCTGTTGGCGGGCAAGCACATTCGAATCCAGTCAGACAACGCAACAGCAGTTGCCTACATCAATCACCAGGGCGGGACTCGCAGCCGCCTGGCAATGTTGGAGGTTCAACGCATCCTGCAGTGGACGGAGGACTCCAAGTCCACCATATCCGCAGTCCATATCCCAGGCGTGGAAAACTGGGAGGCAGATTATCTCAGCCGTCAAACCGTGGACAGCGGCGAGTGGGCTCTGCATCAGGCAGTGTTCCGGTCGATCTGCCGCAAGTGGGGCACTCCGGAAGTGGATCTAATGGCATCCCGGCACAACAACAAGGTCCCGGTTTACGTGGCTTGCTCCCACGATCCTCAGGCCTTTGCAGCGGACGCGCTGGTTCAGGATTGGTCCCAGTTTCGTCTGGCTTACGTGTTTCCCCCTCTAGCTCTCTTGCCCAGAGTCCTGCGCAAGATCAGAATGGAGGGCCGTCGGGTCATACTCATCGCCCCAGACTGGCCCAGGCGAGCTTGGTACCCAGACCTGCTCCGTCTGTCCGTAGAGGTGCCATGGCGTCTCCCGGACCGCCCAGACCTTCTCTCTCAAGGTCCGTTTTTCCGCCAGAAGTCTGCGGCTCTCAGATTGACGGCGTGGCTCTTTAGTCCTGGATCCTGACTGCTTCCGGCATTCCTCCCGAAGTCTTCTCCACTATGACTCAGGCTCGGAAGTCTTCTTCGGCAAAAATTTACCACAGGACTTGGAGAATTTTCCTGTCCTGGTGTCGTTCTTCCGGCCATGCTCCTTGGCCTTTTTCCTTGCCAACCATCCTGTCCTTTCTACAGTCCGGTCTGCAGCTAGGGCTATCCCTCAATTCTCTTAAGGGACAGGTCTCGGCTCTGTCAGTGTTCTTTCAGCGGTGTATCGCCCGACTGGCTCAGGTGCACACCTTCATGCAGGGCGCATCTCACATCGTTCCACCTTACCGGCGGCCTTTGGATCCCTGGGACCTTAATCTGGTCCTCACGGCCTTACAGAAACCCCCCTTTGAGCCTCTTAGGGAAATTTCTTTGTTTCGACTTTCACAGAAAGTCGTCTTTCTGGTGGCCATAACTTCTCTCAGGAGAGTCTCTGATTTGGCCGCGCTCTCTTCGGAGTCACCTTTTTTGGTTTTTCACCAAGACAAGGTAGTTCTCCGTCCGACTCCGGACTTTCTTCCTAAGGTGGTGTCTCCTTTCCACCCTAACCAGGACATTTCATTGCCTTCCCTTTGTCTGGCCCCTGTTCATCGCTTTGAGAAAGCGTTGCATACTTTAGATCTGGTGCGGGCGCTCCGGATCTATGTGTCACGCACCGCCGCTCTTAGGCGGTGCACCTCTCTTTTTGTGCTGACCACAGGTCAGCGCAAGGGTCTCTCGGCTTCTAAACCGACCCTAGCTCGTTGGATTAGGTCGGCCATATCCGATGCCTACCAGAGTACTCAGGTGCCTCCCCCGCCGGGGATCAAGGCACACTCGACCAGAGCTGTCGGTGCCTCTTGGGCTTTCAGGCACCAGGCTACGGCTCAGCAGGTCTGTCAGGCTGCCACTTGGTCTAGTCTGCACACCTTTTCAAAGCACTACCAAGTGCATGCTCATGCTTCAGCAGATACGAGCTTGGGCAGACGCATCCTTCAGGCGGCTGTCGCCCATTTGTGAAGTTAGGTTTTGCCTACTTCTCAGTTTTCTGTTTATTTCCCACCCATGGACTGCTTTGAGACGTCCCATGGTCTGGGTCTCCCATAAGGAACGATGAAGAAAAAGAGAATTTTGTTTACTTACCGTAAATTCTTTTTCTTATAGTTCCGACATGGGAGACCCAGCACCCTCCCTGTTGGCAGTTTTCTTGTTCCGTGTGTTTTCACCGGCTGTTGTTGTAGTCAGAGGTTCCGGTTGTTCCGGGTTTTGCTCTGTCTCTACTTGTGGGTGGATGTCCTCCTTCAGCTTTTGCACTAAACTGGCTAGATTTGGTCATCCAGGGGGTGTATATGCTCGGAGGGAGGAGCTACACTTTTTAGTGTAGTACTTTGTGTGTCCTCTGGAGGAAGAAGCTATACACCCATGGTCTGGGTCTCCCATGTCGGAACTATAAGAAAAAGAATTTACGGTAAGTAAACAAAATTCTCTTTTTTTTGTGTTGTTCCAATACACATAAGAGAAATAAACATGCGTATAACAAAATTTGTAATTTTCAGTAATTGTATAGGAGAAATACTTAATTTTCTGGAACAATCAAGCATGCCATAATTGTTGGCCATGACTGTATATGCATTGGGTGCTATTTAATATAAACCCTTTTAGTGTGAGATATACACTCTTTCGGTAAATTTTCCTGATTAATAAAGGTTGATGCCTTTATAGTTATAAATTACAGTAGCATGTGCCTCCAGCCATTGAAACTGAAGATGGTCTCATCTACCGGGTCTTTTCAGAATATTTGCAGCCACCTCTGATAGTGTGTATATGTCTGTATAAGTCGCAGAGTGCTCGAGTCTACATCAGTGGCTTCAGGGATGCTAAATTAGTCTTTTTTAGTTGTTTTTTTTTTTCTGGACAGCTTCTGAAAATATTCAGATTAATATTTTTTTCCTGGAAAACCATACGTTTTTATGATTTATACGTGATCCATGTCTACTGCGCATAGTTGTGATATGACAACATCAGCTGCATTCACTTAAATATGATCGTTACAACTAAAATAATCAGATGTTTCTTCAGCTTCAAGAATATCATGGACGCCTTACTTTTTTTTTTTTTTTTACTGACATGGGAAAAAAACGTCCAATTCTTTACAGACTGTCTTGGAATTTCTGGATGGCTGGCAACCCATTTGATTAAAGTGGCATCATTCCCAGTGGCTGATTACTGTATTTTCAACGTGCATTTTAACAGTGACTTGAGACATAAAATGTGTCCTTCAGCTTTGGCTCACTAGTGTTCTGTGGGTTGGTTACGTGTTCTTTAGTGTTATCGACATCAGTGATAACATTCATAAGACTGTTAGTTTTCTGTTTAGTTACATACTAGAATGTAGGAAATATATCCCCTGTAAGAATTCACTCACTCTCAGGCAGGTTTGTAGTGTTCACACAGGCACAAGCTTCTTTTATCAAACTGAGCGATTTATTGCAAGTACGATTTTAGTTTTAAGTACGATAGGAGAGACCCATTTTGGTGGAAGTGATTCATGTATCATCTCTAGGACCCCTCTGCAGCTGTTCAGTGAGGAGGACGAAGATTGGAGGAGTCCCCAGCTATCGGACATTTCTCACCTTTCCTGTAGATAGCTGGTGAGTGTCCATTGTGTGAAAACCCCTTTATTTCCTTTTTATTTTCTATTTTTTGTTACTTGACAGGAGGAAGAAGTATCCCGATTTACTAAAATGGTTTTGCATAGAAACAATTAAAGTGTGCTGCCCTCCAGGGACATATGGACCTGACTGTTTAGGTAAAGATTCTTATATTAATATGATTAATATGTATATATTATATACTTTGTATCTTTTATATAATTGGTGGATTAAGAAACCTTACACAGTGTGTATACAGTATATTCTTTGTGCCCAATTCATCAAGAGCGGCGTTATTCCTCTTCATGATTCAGCCACATCTGACAAGTTGCGTGTCCCTCTGCCCGTCACCAGAAGTTTCACTCTAGTTAGGTAGTGGAGTGAGACTAGACGAGTTGTGATGAGCTCTGCTCATGGCTGTAAACCTGTTCTATGCCAATGTCAAACTCTGACAGCAGCATTTACCAAGTGAAGGCAGGGGGCTCATCAATCCATGCGCCCATTGGCTCTCCCTTGATGTGATCAAAGGGCTCCGACAGCGGAGGTCTGCTGAAGACCCCCATGCCGGTCATCACTGTACTTCTTTTAAAACCAGCCTATAGCTGGCGTTCATAGGAGACCGTGATTTTTAATATACACAGCAGTACTGTAGTATAAGTGATCGGTTGATAAATACAGTAAAATGTGGACAAAAAAGTTTTTAAAAATATGAAAACAAAGTACAAATCACCTCCCTTTTCCTCCTAATTTAGAAACTATGAAATAAAAAAATACACTTTTTACATCGCTACATCCATAAAAGTCTGATCTATC
Source organism: Anomaloglossus baeobatrachus (assembly GCF_048569485.1). Lineage (NCBI taxonomy): Eukaryota > Metazoa > Chordata > Amphibia > Anura > Aromobatidae > Anomaloglossus > Anomaloglossus baeobatrachus. The sequence goes on along the minus strand of NC_134356.1, from coordinate 351,647,003 downwards.
AAAGTTTTTAAAATTAATTAACCAGATTGGTAAACGGCGTAATGAGAGATAAAACGAATCTCGCAAGAGTTATGTTATCTGCTGCTGCAACACTGCAAAAGTTGGATTAAGAGGCAAAGAAATCATTGTACATACCCCAAAATGTTATTAATAAAAACATTGGTTCAAAAAACAAGCCCTCACAGCTCCATCGACTGAAAATATTATGGGCCTCGAAAAATGGTGACACAATTGAATTATTAGTTTTGTTGTTTTTTTTTGTTACAAATTTCAGATTTGTTTTCACCACTAAAATAAAAAAAAATCTATGCATGTTTTCTCTGTATTCATACTGACCTAGACATTATTTACTGTATAGTGAACACTGTAAATCAGTAAAAAAAAAATAAAAAAATTGCTCGTTTTTTTTGCAATTTCACCGCACTTGGCATTTTTTCACCCACTTTTCAATATATTACATGATAAAATGAATCAAGCCATTCAGAAGTATAACTTCTCCTGCAAAAAACAAGCCCTCATATGGCTATGTGAGCGGAAAAATAAAGTTATGGCTCTTGGAAGAAGGAGAGGAAAAACAATGGGTCAGGAAGGGGTTATAGAGGGCCATGCCCATTAATGAGTGGCAGAGGAACCCACCAAGTGTATCTCAGCTGGATTGTCTGGCCATCTGTGTATGCGAGTTACTTAAGTCTACCCCCAAAAGTAGATATTGGGGAAAAGAAGAGTGGTATATTTTGCTCTCCAATGGCTTGCTACCCTCTTACCGTTGCGTGCATATGCATGTGAGGACTTGGAGGTAAAACTGTTGGTCAAACTGGTTCATAATCGCACTCTGCTCATATCCATATGAACTATCCAGATGCTCTACCTATCTTATACATGGATTACACTCTAGGCTCACAGACTTCTAACATACTGCGATCATACATATTTAATTTGCTTTTCTTTTTCTAGCTTGTCTAGGTGGATCAGAACGACCATGTCACGGTAATGGGTTTTGTGGTGGTGATGGCACCAGAAGCGGAGATGGATCATGTCGCTGTAATGTGGAGTATACTGGGCCATTTTGCCTTGAGTGTGCAGATGGATACTTCAGTTTAGAAAAAAACAACACCCACTGTACCTGTACAGGTAATTGCTATCTCTACTCTGCACTCACATTTTGTTTCTGCTGATTTATGATTGTTTCCTTTCACATGCACTCTTTGATGCTTTTAAACAAGATTGTATAATCACAGAAATCTGAAAAGAAATAATTTGGCGGAGGGATAAAATGAAAGGGAAGGTGCACTTTTTTTGGGGAGTAAGAAACTACTGAGACTCGCACCGATCGGCACAACAGGAATTTTTTTTTCATCCTTGTTGGAGTGAACAGTCATGGTGCATGCCGGACCTACGCTCTGCTCGTCTTCTATAAGGCTGCCGAGTGGTGCACTCCTTTTTTTTTTTTTTTTTTTTTTCCATCAACCCTATAGAGAATGAATGGAGCTCAGGTTCGGCATGCACCATGGCATTCCACTCCCACGGGGGATAAAAAATTCCCTGTTCTGCTGATCTGTGCAAGTCTTAGTGCACAGACGCCGAGTAATTAATAACGTAAAATCTATTTTAGCCGGCTAACCCCTTTTAATACTTTTCCACTGATAATATCCTAGCAAATATAAATATTTTTGTGGTAACCATACGAAGGGCAATCAGAACTTTTTTCAGACTATTTGTAAGCATAAACTTTATCACTTTTTCTTTATCAAGCGTGCCATGAATCCTGTAAAACTTGTGATGGTCCAACTAGCAATGACTGTGAAGAGTGTAAAGACGGATGGACAAAAGAGGATGATGGTTGTGTAGGTGAGTGGTACTTTGTACTATACAGTGTGATAAAAAATTGTTTAAAAGAACTGAAGTTAATTAAGTTAGCTAAGTTTGAGACAGAGAGACTCATTGCGAGAGAAAGTAAAAATAATCCTAAAATATTCTTTAACTACATAAACAGTAAAAAACTGAAAAGCGATAGTGTTGGCCCCCTTAAAAATAGTCTTGGTGAAATGGTGGAAGGGGATGAGGGTAAAGCCAACCTGCTGAATGACTTTTTTTCTACGGTTTTTATACAAGAAAATGCCATGGCAGATGACATGACCAGTGATACCATAAATTCACCCTTGAATATTACCTGCTTAACCCAGCAGGAAGTACGCCGCCGCCTCGAAATCACTAAGGTTGACAAATCTCCGGGCCCGGATGGCATACACCCCAGAGTACTACAGGAATTGAGTTCTGTGATAGATAGACCATTATTTTTAATCTTCTCAGATTCCTTAATAACAGGGTCGGTACCGCAGGACTGGCGCATAGCAAATGTGGTGCCAATATTCAAAAAGGGGACAAAAACTGAGCCGGGAAATTATAGGCCGGTAAGTTTAACCTCTACGGTTGGTAAAATCCTTGAGGGTTTCTTGAGAGATGCTATACTGGAGTATCTCAAGAAAAATAACCTTATGACAGAGTATCAACATGGGTTTATGAGGGATCGATCCTGTCAAACTAATTTGATCAGCTTCTATGAAGAGGTAAGTTCAAGTCTGGACCAGGGAAATGCAGTGGATGTTGTGTATATGGACTTTTCAAAAGCTTTTGATACGGTGCCACACAAAAGGTTGGTACATAAAATGAGAATAATGGGGATAGGGGAAAATATGTGTAACTGGGTTAAAAACTGGCTCAGTGATAGGAAACAAAGGGTGGTTATTAATGGTACGTACTCGGACTGGGTCTCAGTTCATAGTGGGGTACCACAGGGGTCAGTATTGGGCCCGCTTCTTTTCAACATATTTATAAATGACCTTGTTGGGGGCATGCGGAGTAGAATTTCAATATTTGCAGATGATACTAAACTCTGCAGGGTAATCAATACAGAGGAGGATAATTTTATATTACAGGGAGATTTATGTAAATTGGAGGATTGGGCTGAGAAGTGGCAATTGAAGTTTAATGTAGATAAATGTAAGGTCATGCACTTGGGTAGAGGAAATAACATTTATGATTATGTACTTAATTGTAGAACACTGGGTAAAACAGACACAGAAAAAGACTTGGGTGTATGGGTGGATGGTAAACTTCACTTTAGTGGACAGTGTCAGGCAGCTGCTGCCAGGGCTAATAAAATAATGGGATGTATTAAAAGAGGTATAAGTGTTCATGAAAAAAATATAGTTCTACCTCTGTACAAGTCACTAGTGTGACCGCACTTAGAATACTGTGTACAATTCTGGTCACCGATATATAAGAAGGACATAGCTGAACTGGAGAGGGTGCAGAGAAGAGCGATCAAGATTATTAGAGGAATGGGTGGGCTGCAATACCAAGATAGGTTATTAAACTTGGGGTTATTTAGTTTGGAAAAACGAAGGCTTAGGGGGGATCTAATCACAATGTATAAATATATGAGGGGACAGTACAGAGACCTTTCCAAAGATCTTTTTACACCTAGGCCTGCGACTGGAACACGGGGGCATCCGCTACGTCTTGAGGAAAGAAGGTTTAATCATAATCACAGACGAGGATTCTTTACTGTACGAGCAGTGAGACTATGGAACTCTCTGCCGCATGATGTTATAATGAGTGATTCACTACTAACATTTAAGCAGAGCCTGGACGCCTTTCTTGAAAAATTTAATATTACCAGTTATGTATATTAGATTTTATGACAGGGTATTGATCCAGGGAACTAGTCTGATTGCCGGATGTGGAGTCAGGAAGGAAATTTTTCCCCATTGGAACCTGTTTGCCACATTGGGGTTTTTTTTGCCTTCCTCTGGATCAACATGTTAGGCTACGGGTTGAACTAGATGGACTTAGAGTCTCCCTTCAACCTTAAAAACTATGATACTATGATACTATAAGTTCTCAGTGGTTGATACCTTTTTAATGGCTAACTGAAAAGATGGTAATGGCAAGCTTTCCAGACTACTCAGGTCTCTTCTTCAGGCTCAGTGTAATACAAAATCTGAAGAGTCACATATTTATACACAACAGGACATAGAATGGGGCAGTAAATAAAACAAGTTATGTGAAGCAGAACTATCACTATGGCAAGAGGACAAACTGTTGTGGCCATAAATATTGCTGCAGTTCAGTGTGAAAGTTTTATTGTCCTCTGATTAGGATCTGGTCCAGGGCTGTGATGTCCCCAGATGATCTGAGGCACACATCTCTTAATTGATATAAAAAGACATTAATCCATGAGACACATTCATTCCTGCTCTGAATGTGTCAAAGGTCATCATACGTTTGTACTCCCATAGTCTCCTATCTCTCTGGGACTTGAAGTTACCTTTTTCAATACCAGCAGTTTCATGTCCATGTTGCTGTGGTCTGGGTTACAAAAATGTTTGGCCACAGGTAGATCTACCCTTTTTTCTCAGACCACAGCATCATGGACATGAAATTGCTGGTATTGAAAGGTAACTTCAAGTCCTAATCAGAGGACAATAAAACTTTCATACTGAACTGCAGCAATATTTATGGCCACAACAGTTTGTCCTCTTGCCATAGTGATAGTTCTGCTTCACATAACTTGTTTTATTTACTGCCCCATTCTATGTCCTGTTGTGTATAAATATGTGACTCTTCAGATTTTTTGTTATATTGAGCCTGAAGAAGAGACCTGAGAGTCTGGAAAGCTTGCTATTATTACCATCTTTTCAATTAGCCATTAAAAAGGTATCAACCACTGAGGACTTCAGTTCTTTTAAAAAAAATGTATCTTTACTGGCTAACACGGTACAAAGATATATTTTACCTGTATACAGTTTGAGAAATTTCACATACTGTTCCATGGGGCATCCCACACCACAGTATTGACCTGTAACCCAGCTTTTCAACTGCTCAGCTGATTATGGCTGCTCACAGCTCTCTTCTTTAGGCCTCTTTCAGATGTCCATGTTGCATGTTCTTGTTGTATCCTTTTTTTTTTCACAGATGCAACATGTACCCAAACTCTCTTCCATGAGTGACCGTTCTGGAGAGCAGCAGGGATCTAGTATTACCAGAACTATAAGCTCAACACATGTACTCGGCATACTTCTGACTACACTGCTATCTCTATTTATACATGGAGATACCAGGGCATTTGAACAAGCACACAACTCTAGACAGTAAGAGCTGTGATTAGGATAACTGCTCTGGGAGAAACCCATGCTGGAAACATTCATTGGCATCAGAGCTTTAGACCTGCAGAGTGCAGCTGCGGACCCAGGATGGCATACCTACTACGGGTAGGCAAGTATTACTCTTGGGGCATGTGTGCACGTGTGCGTATTGCATGCATTTACGCTGCGTCTAGCACTCCAGCGCAAAGGCATGCGTCCTGCGTCCCCAGCACAATCTATGAAGATTGGGCATAATCCTTGCGCATGTTGCTTTTTTGAACGCAGCGATTTGGACGCTGAAATTTTGATCAAAATTGGTGCGTTCAAAAATGCAGCATGTCACTACTTTAGTGCACTTTGGATGCTGCTCCCAATCTGTCTATGGGAGAAGCCGCATCCAGAGCGCATGAAATCGGCAAATTCTGCAGACACACTGCATCCATTACGCAATGTTTGTGCAGTGATTTGAAGCGCACATGCACTGCCAAATTGCTGCAGAAATGTCAGCATGTACGAGCGCACATAGCCTTAGCCTTACCCTAAAAATTTCTATGGCCACCATCTTTGCTATTATTACTTTTCTGACCCCATTTGTTACCGATTTCATTGAGCATCACTCAAAGTATAACGAAGGGGGCTCATTTCACCCTATGATTGATTAAATATTGAGTATAATGAGGAGAAGGGCACATATTACCTCTCACATTAAACTGATGTATCTGCTTGTTGTCAAGGGATGATATGTGCCCCACTTCTCATTATAGTGCTTCTAATCAATGGGTGAAATCAACACCTTGCCACCCCCCCCAAGCTAAGCTTGGAGCGATGTTTGTTGCCAAAGGGGGCTAAACTGAGGTGTGCAAAGGGATTATTGCGATGATCACCATGTTTGCCATTATCAGGGCAATACTCATTGTATAGGGGAATGTCATTAGCAATATTTACCCATCCTTAGTAGGTTTGCGGTCTTTTGTTCTTTTGTCCGCAGCTCCTCCGACTATGATCCTCGCTCTGCGGGTCGCTCTGAAGCTCTCGTACCCCTGTAACCTCTGCTCCCAGCGCATCAATGATGGATAGGAATTGCCAGGAAGAAGGCATTTCAGTCAGTGATGTGCTGGGAACAGAGTCTGACGTGACCATTCTGCCACAATTCTGACTCTCCTTTGGGTGGTTTATTTTGCTCAGAACCTTTGGGCGTACACTCTTCCCAGGCTATGATGCTGTGTTTTTATGATTGGGCAGCGTCATGGTGGGTTTAAATTACACTCCCACAGAGTTGGCTGAAATAACTGGCCTAATTCAATGGTTGGGGGGGGGGGGGGGGGGCAAAACGCACTAGTGATTTTGGTACCTGTACCTCTACAACAATGGAGGGGAAAAAAGTTATGATCTATATTCCTGCAGCTATATGCAGGAATATACAGCCCATAATGTAAATATTTGTGAAAGATCCTCTTTAACTGTAACCCAGCTTTCCCAGTGGTGGGGTCCCTACACATACTGTATTTGGAAAGCTAAATGATTTATTTTGACTACTGCTGTTACTAAAAAAAAAAAGTTGGGTTACCGCTCAGTGTTGATATGCTCTGATACTGTTGCTGGTGGGTACGGCTCAAGAATGATCTGTTCTAATGCTGATGCCGGGAAAGCTAAGTTGCAGCTCATTGATAAGTTTCTGAAATTGCTGATGTGTTTTTTTTTTTTTTTTTTTTTTTTAATAAATGGTGTTGGTTTAAACAGTTTTTGGCAGCATTGGGACTAGTGGGGGATGTAATTTTATTTTTTTATTGTTTTATTTTTAACTGCAAGATGGGATTATAAACTGTCGGTTAAGAAACTAGGCTGATGTCACACGTCCTGTAATCATCCGTCAGAACGGATCCTGCAGAGATCCGTGGGCAGAATGATTTTTGCCGGATCCATTTTTTTTTTTAATAAGGGGAGTCTTAGGTGGACAGCTGTGATAACTATTGATTGCTATTTATGTTCCATTTGTAATGGATCTTGTAAAAAAAAAAAATAAAGGATCAGTTCTGAAATGCAGGGAAAACGAATGGCTAAATAGCTATTCGTGGACGGATATGACCTCTATAGACCACCATGTTAAAACAAACAAAGAAGGGAATTTTGTTACTTACCGTAAATTCCTTTTCTTCTAGCTCCAATTGGGAGACCCAGACGATTGGGTGTATAGCTACTGCCTCCGGAGGCCACACAAAGCATTACACTAAAAAGTGTAAGGCCCCTCCCCTTCTGGCTATACACCCCCCGTGGGATCACGGGCTGCTCAGTTTTAGTGCTAAAGCAAGAAGGAGGAAAGCCAATAACTGGTTTAAACAAATTCAATCCGAAGTAACATCGGAGAACTGAAACCGTTCAACATGAACAACATGTGTACCCGAAAAAACCAAAAATCCCGAAGGAAACAGGGCGGGTGCTGGGTCTCCCAATTGGAGCTAGAAGAAAAGAAATTTACGGTAAGTAACAAAATTCCCTTCTTCTTCGGCGCTCCATTGGGAGACCCAGACGATTGGGACGTCCAAAAGCAGTCCCTGGGTGGGTAAATTAATACCTCAAGTTAGAGCTGCAAAACAGCCCTCCCCTACGAGGAGGCAACCGCCGCCTGCAGGACTCTTCTACCTAGGCTGGCGTCCGCCGAAGCGTAGGTATGCACCTGATAATGTTTGGTGAAAGTGTGCAGACTCGACCACGTAGCTGCCTGGCACACCTGTTGAGCCGTAGCCTGGTGTCGTAATGCCCAGGACGCACCCACGGCTCTGGTAGAATGGGCCTTCAGCCCTGATGTAACCGGAAGCCCAGCAGAACGGTAGGCTTCAAGAATTGGTTCCTTGATCCATCGAGCCAGGGTGGATTTGGAAGCCTGCGATCCTTTGCGCTTACCAGCGACAAGGACAAAGAGTGCATCCGAGCGGCGCAGGGGTGCCGTACGGGAAATGTAGATTCTGAGTGCTCTCACGAGATCCAACAAATGCAAATCCTTTTCATACCGATGAACTGGATGAGGACAAAAGGAAGGTAAGGAGATATCCTGATTGAGATGAAAAGAGGATACCACCTTAGGGAGAAACTCCTGAATCGGGCGCAGCACTACCTTGTCCTGGTGAAAAACCAGGAAGGGAGCTTTGGATGACAGCGCTGCCAGCTCGGATACCCTCCGAAGAGACGTGACCGCTACCAGAAAGGCCACTTTCTGTGAGAGTCGAGAAAGTGAAACATCCCTCAGAGGCTCGAAGGGCGGCTTCTGGAGAGCAACTAGTACCCTGTTCAGATCCCATGGATCTAACGGCCGTTTGTACGGAGGGACGATGTGACAAACCCCCTGCAGGAACGTGCGTACCTGAGGAAGTCGTGCTAGACGCTTTTGAAAAAATACCGATAGCGCTGAGACTTGCCCTTTAAGGGAGCCGAGCGATAAGCCTTTTTCCAAACCAGATTGCAGGAAGGAAAGAAAAGTAGGCAATGCAAATGGCCAGGGGGACACTCCCTGTGCCGAGCACCAGGATAAGAAAATCTTCCACGTTCTGTGGTAGATCTTAGCAGACGTGGGCTTCCTAGCCTGTCTCATGGTGGCCACGACCCCTTGAGATAATCCTGAAGATGCTAGTATCCAGGACTCAATGGCCACACAGTCAGGTTCAGGGCCGTAGAATTCAGATGGAAAAACGGCCCTTGTGACAGTAAGTCTGGCCGGTCTGGTAGCGCCCACGGTTGGCCGACCGTGAGATGCCACAGATCCGGATACCACGACCTCCTCGGCCAGTCTGGGGCGACGAGCAGGACGCGGCGGCAATCGGACCTGATCTTGCGTAGCACTCTGGGCAAGAGTGCCAGAGGGGGAAACACATAGGGCAGCTGGAACTGCGACCAATCTTGCACTAAGGCGTCTGCCGCCAGAGCTCTGTGATCGCGAGACCGTGCCATGAAAGTTGGGACCTTGTTGTTGTGCCGGGACGCCATTAGGTCGACGTCCGGCCTTCCCCAGCGGCGACAGATTTCCTGAAACACGTCCGGGTGAAGGGACCATTCCCCTGCGTCCATACCCTGGTGACTGAGGAAGTCCGCTTCCCAGTTTTCTACGCCGGGGATGTGAACTGCGGATATGGTGGAGGCCGTGGCTTCCACCCACATCAGAATCCGCCGGACTTCCTGGAAGGCTTGCCGACTGCGTGTCCCGCCTTGGTGGTTGATGTATGCCACCGCTGTGGAGTTGTCCGACTGAATTCGGATCTGCTTTCCTTCCAGCCACTGCTGGAAGGCTTGTAGGGCAAGATACACTGCCCTGATTTCCAGAACATTGATCTGAAGGGTGGACTCCTGCTGAGTCCACGTACCCTGAGCCCTGTGGTGGAGAAAAACTGCTCCCCACCCTGACAGACTCGCGTCTGTCGTGACCACCGCCCAGGATGGGGGTAGGAAGGACCTTCCTTGTGATAATGAGGTGGGAAGAAGCCACCATTGAAGAGAGTCCTTGGCCGTCTGGGAAAGGGAGACTTTCCTGTCTAAGGACGTCGACTTCCCGTCCCATTGGCGGAGAATGTCCCATTGAAGTGGGCGCAGATGAAACTGCGCAAACGGGACTGCCTCCATTGCTGCCACCATCTTCCCCAGGAAGTGCATGAGGCGTCTTAAGGGGTGCGACTGGCCTTGAAGAAGAGAGTGCACCCCTGTCTGTAGTGAACGCTGCTTGTCCATCGGAAGCTTCACTATCGCTGAGAGAGTATGAAACTCCATGCCAAGATATGTTAGTGATTGGGTCGGTGACAGATTTGACTTTGAAAAGTTGATGATCCACCCGAAAGTCTGGAGAGTCTCCAGCGCAACGTTCAGGCTGTGTTGGCATGCCTCTTGAGAGGGTGCCTTGACAAGTAGATCGTCCAAGTAAGGGATCACCGAGTGTCCCTGAGAGTGCAAGACTGCTACCACTGCTGCCATGACCTTGGTGAAAACCCGTGGGGCTGTCGCCAGACCAAATGGCAGGGCTACGAACTGAAGGTGTTCGTCTCCTATAACGAAGTGTAGAAAACGCTGGTGCTCTGGAGCAATCGGCACGTGGAGATAAGCATCCTTGATGTCTATTGATGCTAGGAAATCTCCTTGAGACATTGAGGCAATGACGGAGCGGAGAGATTCCATCCGGAACCGCCTGGTTTTCACGTGCTTGTTGAGCAGTTTTAGGTCCAGAACAGGACGGAAAGAGCCGTCCTTTTTTGGCACCACAAACAGATTGGAGTAAAAACCTTGACCTCGTTCCTGAAGAGGAACAGGGATCACCACTCCTTCTGCCCTTAGAGAGCACACCGCCTGCAGAAGAGCATCGGCTCGGTCGGTATGTGGGGAAGTTCTGAAGAACCGAGGCGGAGGACGAGAACTAAACTCTATCCGGTACCCGTGAGACAAAATGTCTGTTACCCACCGGTCTTTGACCTGTGGCAGCCAAATGCCGCAAAAGCGGGAGAGCCTGCCACCGACCGAGGATGCGGAGAGAGGAGGCCGAAAGTCATGAGGCAGCCGGCTTGGAAGCGGTTCCTCCGGCTGCTTTCTTTGGGCGTGAGTGAGTCCGCCAGGAATCTGAGCTCCTCTGCTCCTTCTGAGTCCTTTTGGACGAGGAGAATTGGGCCCTGCCCGAACCTCGAAAGGACCGAAACCTCGACTGTCCCCTCCACTGTTGAGGTTTGCTTGATCTGGGCTGGGGTAAGGAAGAGTCCTTACCCTTGGACTGTTTAATGATTTCAGCCAATTGCTCACCAAACAGTCTGTCTTGAGATAATGGCAAACTGGTTAAGCATTTTTTGGAAGCAGAATCTGCTTTCCATTCCTTTAACCATAAGGCTCTGCGTAAAACCACAGAGTTGGCGGACGCCATTGACGTACGGCTGGTAGAGTCCAAGACCGCATTGATAGCGTAAGTCGCAAACGCAGACATTTGCGAGGTCAAGGACGCCACTTGCGGCACTGATGGACGTATGACAGAGTCCACCTGCGCCAGACCAGCTGAAATAGCTTGGAGTGCCCACACGGCTGCGAATGCTGGAGCAAACGACGCGCCGATAGCTTCATAGACAGATTTCAACCAAAGGTCCATCTGTCTGTCATTGGCATCTTTAAGTGAAGCCCCATCTTCCACTGCAACTATGGATCTAGCCGCAAGCCTGGAGATTGGGGGGTCCACCTTTGGACACTGGGTCCAGCGTTTGACCACGTCAGGGGGAAAGGGATAACGTGTATCCTTAAGACGTTTGGGGAAACGCTTATCTGGATAAGCATGGTGTTTCTGGACTGCTTCTCTGAAGTCAGCGTGGTCCAGAAAAGTACTCAATTTACGTTTGGGATACCTGAAATGGAATTTCTCCTGCTGTGCTGCTGCCTCCTCCGCTGGAGGAGAAATATCCAGCAGTCTATTGATGGCCGCTATAAGATCATTCACCATGGCGTCACCATCAGGGGTATCCAGGTTGAGAGCAGTCTCAGGATTAGACTCCTGATCACCTAGCTCTGTCTCATCATACAGAGAATCCTCTCGCTGAGACCCTGACCAGCGTGATGACGCCGAGGGTCTCTCCCAGCGAGCTCGCTTAGGCTGCCTGGGACTGTCGTCCGAGTCAGAGCCTTCAGCCTGTGATGCCTGGGACCCCCTTGGAGCACGGATTAGTTCCAACTGAGGGGGACCGGGGAACATTGAATCAGCAGTGCCCATGGTCTGAGTGACCGGCCTGGACTGCAAAGTTTCTAGAATTTTTGTCATAGTCACAGACATCTTATCAGCAAAAACTGCAAACTCTGTCCCCGTCACCGGGGCAGGGTTCACAGGCGTCTCTGCCTGGGCCACTACTAGCATAGACTCCGGCT
>NC_134356.1:348422489-348502489 GCF_048569485.1 Anomaloglossus baeobatrachus | reverse complement strand
CAAGTTGCGCGGCCCAGGCCGCCAGCAACAATGTGGCCATCCGTTGAGCCCTCTGGCTCCGGTCCTGGAACGCGGATGCGGCCTCTAAGAAGTCACTAACTTCCCCCTGCCCTTCCTAGGGGAACGTCTCTTCGGAGATAAGCTGGATCAGTTGATCTCCGATGCAACGGGAGGAAAGAGTACATCTCTCCCCCAATTGCGCCCCAAGCGCTTCCAGAATCGGCGCCCCACCGCTCGTTTCCGGCCCTTTCGCAGCTTCAACTCCACTCCCCAGCCGCGAAAAAGCCGCTCTCCTCCGAGAGACAGGAAGACCCCGTCATTCAAGACCAATCCCGCCTGGCGTTCACGTCCCCGCCAGTCCACGAGATCCTCTTCCGGTTACCGCCGACGTTCCTCCAAGTGACTCGCGGTCGGCGCGCAACAGCGCCAGACTTGTGGGAGGGCGTCTGTCTTGTTTCCAGCATGTGTGGATCCCCCTGACCGCCGATGCCTGGGTCAGAGAGATCATCACATCAGGCTACAAAATAGAATTCAAAGCAAAGCCACCGAGACGTTTTTTCCTATCTCGCCCTCCCGAGTCTCCCGCGCGGGCCCGCGCGTTCTTTCACTCCATAGACTCCTTCTTCCGAGCCGGAGTCGTGGTACCAGTCCCTCCCGCAGAGCGTTTCAAGGGGTTCTATTCCAACCTTTTCGTGGTCCCCAAAAAGGACGGCTCTGTCCGTCCCGTCCTCGACCTAAAGCTTCTAAACAGGTCGGTGAGGCCTCGGCCGTTTCGAATGGAGTCACTCCGGTCCGTCATCGCGTCCATGGAGGTAGGCGAATTCCTGGCATCGCTGGATATTCAAGACGCCTATCTTCACGTCCCGATAGCCACCTCTCACCAACAGTTCCTCCGCTTTGCGATAGCGGAAGATCACTTCCAGTTCACGGCTCTTCCCTTCGGCCTCGCATCCGCCCCCAGGGTCTTTACCAAGATCATGGCTGCTGCCATGTCTGTCCTACATTCCAGGGGTGTTATGGTCATCCCGTATTTGGACGATATGTTGATAAAGGGTTCTTCTTTCGAGGACTGTCGTCTTGGGGTTCAGGTCACGATCGACACCCTTTCACGGTTAGGGTGGCTGATAAATCGGAAGAAGTCCTCTCTGACCCCGGCCCGTCGGATCACCTTTTTAGGCATGGTATTCGATACCACCCAAGGGCGAGTTTTCCTCACACAGGAGAAGATGTCCTCCCTGCAACGAGGCCTCCGCGCTCTCCGGCGTCAGCGCCAAGTTTCCATCAGGTTCGGCATGCGAGTCCTCGGTCGTATGGTGGCGGCGATGGAAGCGGTACCCTTTGCACAGTTCCACCTCCGGCCCCTCCAGCTCGCCTTGCTGAAGAAGTGGGACAGATCTCCTTTTTCTCTGGACCGCAGGTTTCATCTTTCGCCGGAGACCCGCCACTCCCTCCGTTGGTGGCTCAATCAACGCAACCTCGCGTCAGGAAGGTCTTTCCTCCCGCTCCACTGGAAGATAGTGACCACCGACGCCAGTCTCCAGGGCTGGGGAGCAGTGTTTCGGCATCACACAGCGCAGGGCCGATGGACACCGCGGGAGAGTTGTCTCCAGATCAACATTTTGGAGATAAGAGCCATCCGGATAGCCTTCCAGCAGTTTCGGCACCTAGTACAGGGTTGCCCGGTCAGGATCCAGTCGGACAATGCGACGGCGGTGGCGTACATCAACCACCAAGGCGGCACAAGAAGTGTCGGGGCGATGCGAGAGGTCAAGAAGATTTTGCACTGGGCTGAGTGTCATCACTCCCTGATCTCAGCGGTACACATCCCAGGCGTGGACAATTGGGCGGCGGACTTCCTCAGCAGGGAAGGCCTCGCCTCCGGAGAATGGTCCCTCAACCGGGAAGTCTTCAACCAGATCTGCGACAGATGGGGAGTTCCGGATGTGGACCTAATGGCCTCCCGGTTCAACTGTCAGGTTCCGCAATTTGTAGCGCGGTGCCGCGACCGCTTGGCTTTAGGAGTCGACGCCCTCACCCTGTCATGGAGCCAGTTCAGTCTCCCGTACATCTTCCCTCCGCTCCCTCTGATCCCGAGGGTCCTCAAGAAGATCAAGGCGGAAGGAATACCGGTCATCCTAGTGGCTCCGGACTGGCCCAGGCGAGCATGGTTCGCGGAACTCACTCAGCTCCTCGCAGACGCTTCGTGGCACCTTCCAGACCGTCCAGATCTCCTGCAGCAGGGACCTCTTTTCCATCAGAACTCACAGGTCCTAAATTTGACGGCCTGGCCATTGAATCCTGGGTTCTAGCTAAGGCTGTTTTTTCTTCAAGAGTGATACAGACAATGATTAGGGCCAGGAAGCCATCTTCATCAAGAATATACTACCGCACGTGGAAGGTTTTCTTCAGGTGGTGTGAAGAGCATACTATTTCTTCTCCTCTCGCCTTCTCCCTTCCTTCCCTATTGGCATTCTTGCAGTCAGGCCTAGATGCGGGTCTCTCGCTCGCAACACTAAAGGGCCAGGTATCGGCGTTGTCAATCCTGTTTCAGAAGCCACTGGCCTCTCGTCCACAGGTTAAGACCTTCATCCAGGGAGTGGCCCACCTGGCCCCGCCGTACCGTCAGCCTCTAGAGCTGTGGGACCTTAATCTAGTCCTAGGGTCGCTTCAGGGCCCCCCATTCGAGCCCTTGCGGGATTCTTCCCTTTCTCACCTGTCTTGGAAGGTGGTGTTCCTCGTTGCCATCACTTCTATTCGCAGGACGTCAGAGCTGGCAGCTCTCTCTTGTCGTGCCCCCTTTTTGATTTTTCACCAGGACAAAGCGGTCCTCCGGCCAGATCCCGCCTTTCTCCCAAAGGTGGTCTCCCCGTTCCATCTTAACGAAGAAATCGTTCTTCCGTCCTTCTGTCCTGGCCCCTCTCACAGCTTGGAGAGGTCCTTGCACACCCTGGACCTAGTGCGCGCACTTAGAATTTATGTCTCCAGAACTGCGCCGTTCCGTAAGTCAGATGGTCTGTTTGTCCTCCCTTCTGGTCCCAAGAGGGGTGAATCGGCATTCAAAGCCACAATTGCCAGATGGATCCGTTCCGCCATATCAGAGGCCTATCGGATTCGGGACAAGTCTCCGCCGCGGGGGGTAAGGGCGCACTCTACCCGTGCAGTGGGAGCCTCTTGGGCGATTAGGCATCAGGCGTCGGCCGACCAGGTCTGCAAGGCCGCCACCTGGTCTAGCCTGCACACCTTTAGTAGGTTCTACCAGGTTCACATCCAAGCATCGGCAGATGCTAGTTTCGGGAGAAAGGTCTTGCAGGCAGCTGTTGCACACCTGTAATAGGGTGACAGCATTCAATTATAGTGCAAGCCCGCCGAGGGAGTTTGTTGTTTCTTCCTATCTGCAGGCTTCGGTATTCCCACCCAGGGACTGCTTTTGGACGTCCCATGGTCCTGTGTCCCCCAATGAAACGATAGAGAAATATATATATAGATAGATAGATATATAGTAGGATTTTTGTGTACTCACCGTAAAATCTCTTTCTCTGAGTCTTCATTGGGGGACACAGGACTATGGGTTATGCTGCTGTCACTAGGAGGCTGACACTAAGTAAACATAAAAAGTTAGCTCCTCCCTAGCAGTATACACCCCGAGCCGGAGGCGGGCTCAGATCAGTTTGGTGCACAAGCAGTAGGAGGAGTACCAGAATCACCATACATAAGAACAAGTTGTAACTAAAAACAATGCAGCCGTGCGAACAAGAGGTCTATGAACATAAGACCGCTGAAAATAGCAGGCAAATGCAATTAAACAACCAAAAAAACCAAGCAGGGTGGGTGCTGTGTCCCCCAATGAAGACTCGGAGAAAGAGATTTTACGGTGAGTACACAAAAATCCTACTATATATATCTATATCTATATATATAATCTACTGTATATTATATAGAACATAAAATATATTTATTAGAATACACTATCTAAATATCTTGATTATTGTATCGTAAAATGATTAAATGTCTGATGTTCACATTGTACTACAATAGATTTTTCACTTAACTATAAGCAATATATGTGGGAGTCGGAGTCGTGGAGTCGGAGTTCGAGTCGGTGCAAGGGAAATTGAGGAGTCAGAGTCGGAGTCGAAGGTTTGGCTTACCGACTCCACAGCCCTGCTGGTAAGATCCAACACTAATTAAAAACAGCCTTAATATGGGATGCCTGTCACTGAGGGCCTGAAACACATGATGAATATGAGTACAGGCCACAAGTGTCTAAAACGCATGAGCTATGTTGCAATCCATTTTACAGTTAAGTCCAGAAGTATTTGGACAGTGACCGAATCTTCGTGATTTGGCCTCTGTATGCCACTACTTTTTATTTAAAATTAAACAACTGATATGAAATAGAAGTGTAGACTTTCAGGTTTAATTAAAAGGATTAAACAAAAATATCCTATGAAACATTTAAGAATTACAACTACAGATGAGCAAACCTCAGGCTCGGGGATCGGGCTCGGCAAAAGACAAGAAAATCAGGTGAGTATCGCACTGGGCTCGTGTGTGTGTGATGCCCAGCATTGTGCGTGCTGCGGTATGTGTTTTTTCGGGTCAAATGTGGCTCACATTAAGCATACTGAGATGTTTTGTTCACGGAGAATTGATAAAAAACAAACTCCGCCCTCACAGCTCTGGAAGTGTATTGCATTTGGCCAATAACAAATTTATGAGCATTTCTATCTTAAGTTTTGTCTTAAAGGAGTTGTCCGACATTAGCTTAACAAAAATTTTTGAGTTTATCTGGGCTGTATTGTCAAATCACACCTACATTGTTATTTTTTGTTTTCTAACTTTTGTTCCTCTTGAATTATCCCTTTATTCGCTGCAGCTTCTTGTTTACATTCAGATCCAGCAAACATGACCACTTCCTGTGCAAAACCTCAGTCAGAGCTGTCACCACCCAGCCTCAGTGTCCAGCCTCGCCCTCTGCCCGCCCCCTGCACACACATTCCCTGTCAGTATTCTTCCCCAGCACCTGACCTGTTATCACTACAGCATTGCAAATAACAGCCCCACATCGGGCTCTGCACCGCACACGTACACATATGTCTCTGCACCGCACACGTATGCTCTGCACCGCGCACATATGGCTCTGCACCGCACACGTACACATATGTCTCTACACCGCACACGTATGCTCTGCACCGCACACATATGGCTCTGTACCGCACACATATAGCTCTGTACCGCACTCGCACACATATGGCTCTGTACCGCACTCGCACACATATGGCTCTGCACCGCACATGCACACATATGGCTCTGCACCGCACACGTATGCTCTGCACCGCACACATATGGCTCTGTACCGCACACGCACACATATGGCTCCGTACCGCACTCGCACACATATGGCTCTGTACCGCACACGCACACATGTGGCTCTGCACACGCACACATATGGCTCTGCACCGTACACGCACACACA
Organism: Anomaloglossus baeobatrachus; assembly: GCF_048569485.1. Lineage (NCBI taxonomy): Eukaryota > Metazoa > Chordata > Amphibia > Anura > Aromobatidae > Anomaloglossus > Anomaloglossus baeobatrachus. The sequence continues at coordinate 348,497,013 of NC_134356.1, read as the reverse complement.
TGGCTCTGCACACGCACACATATGGCTCTGCACCGTACACGCACACACACACATATGGCTCTGCACCGCACACACACACATATGGCTCTGCACACGCACACATGGCTCTGCACCGTACACCCACACACATGGCTCTGCACACGCACACATATGGCTCTGCAACGCACACGCACACATATGGCTCTGCACACGCACACATATGGCTCTGCAACCCCCCCCCATCCCCATCCCCATCGGGAACACATGTGGAGTACATACCTGTCCTCGGTCCCCGCCGCTCTTGCACGTTCGTGCGCTGTCTGTGCTCTCTTTCAGCACAGTAGTGACGTCACCGCTGTGCTGAAGAGAGCACAGACAGCCGGGCAGTGATGAGAAGCAGCGCTGCGCTGCTTCTCATCAGCACTTTCAAATGTACTGGCATCGGTGATCTGTGATGCCGGTACATTTGAATGTGTGATCCTGAGCAGGGGGCCCGGTGCTGGAGCTAACAACACGGCAGCTGCTGCCAGGCCCCGCTCCCAGGTCACGGACCCCACAACAGTGCAGGGGGAGGTTACTGGAGAGTAAAAGAGGTGCGGCGGAATGTGTGGGAGGGTGCAGGGAAGGGGGGCGGGGCTCATCACACTGTAGACACCCAGCAGGGAGGCGACAAGCTGTTCCACATTTGCATGTCAACATGGCCCTGCCCATGTTGATATGAAATGACTGGAAGCAGCAAAATCACGGCAGGAGCGGTCACATGACCGCTATGAGCCGGGGGAGAGGGGCTGACAGCAGGGCAGGTAAGTGGTCTCTATCTACTTACCTGCCCCAATGTAGCCCAATAGGGAAATAAAAAAAAAAATGTCAAAGAAGCCGGATAACCCCTTTAAGTATGTGAAATGCATGCTCATTGGGGTTGAGATCTGATTATTGACCTGGCCATTGCAGAATATTCCACTTCTTTGCCTTAAACTCCTGGGTTGCTTTCGCAGTATATTTTGGGTCATTGTCCATCTGTACAGTGAATCAACCTTTCTGCATTTGAAGGAATATGAGCAGAGAGTATAGCCCTGTACACTTCAGAACGGGAAGGTGTCATTAAAAAAAAAATGTCAATTGAAAAATGTAAAGTATTAATGTTTTGTTTAAATACTTTTCTTTGTCGCTCCATTGGGAGACCCAGACAATTGGGTGTATAGGCTATGCCTCCGGAGGCCGCACAAAGTATTACACTAAAAGTGTAAAGCCCCTCCCCTTCTGCCTATACACCCCCTGTGCTCCCACGGGCTCCTCAGTTTTTTGCTTTGTGCGAAGGAGGCAGACATGCACGCATAGCTCCACAGCTTGTCAGCAGCAGCTGCTGACTATGTCGGATGGAAGAAAAGAGGGCCCTTAACAGGGCCCCCAGCATGCTCCCTTCTCACCCCACTCTTGTCGGCGGTGTTGTTAAGGTTGAGGTATCCATTGCGGGTACGGAGGCTGGAGCCCACATGCTGTTTTCCTTCCCCATCCCCCCTAGGGCTCTGGGTGAAGTGGGATCCTAATCGGTCTCCAGGCACTGAGACCGTGCTCCATCCACAGCTCCTGAGGACTCTGCTGGATAGGAGCCGAGTATCGTTCAGGGACATGGCCCTGCTACTTTGAGGTACTCTGTGTCCCCGTGGGGACCGCGCACAGCAACACTCCAGCATTGCTGGGCGTGCTAGTGCACCGGGGACCGCGGCGCTGACCGCGTTTGTGCCATTACACACTGCAGCGTCGCTGAGTGTGTTAGTGTATGGGGACTACCGCGCTGACCGCCGCTGCCATTGTTATCACTGCGGCGCGGCTGGGACTGTTAGTGCGCCGGGGACTTCCGCGCCGACCGCGCTTATACGGCGGCCGCGCTTATAACTCGAGTCCCCGGCTTTTGCGGCCTAGTCTCTTTTTCTTCCCGCCCCCAGGCCTGCCAGTCAGGGGAAGGGCGGGACGCTGTATAGGACGGCAGCACTGAGGGCTGGAGCATGCTTTGCATACTCCACCCCCCTCACTGTGCACAGTGGGGCACCAGTTCCCGCACTTTCTGGGTCACGCCCACGGCTCCCTCCTCTCCTCAGGACGCCGGCAGCCATTCCTGTCAGCTCCTCTGACGCTGCAGAGGGGAGACAAGCTCTGGGAGACCCAGGCAGGGATTCTGGTGGCCACATAACCGCTTTAAGCGGGCAGTAAGCAGCACCTGAGGTGCTGGCCCCACTTGTGCAGAAGTGTAGTTATAGATTATATGTTTATAGGCTATACTTTACACTGTATGGTGCTCTGGCTATATACCCTATTGTGTTGCTCAGGGGAGACAACAGCATGGCGCCCACAAGAAGCAGGGGTGCCAAAACACAGGCTTACTATGCTGCCTGCGCCGCATGTACGACCTCGCTACCGGCAGGTTCCACTGACCCTCATTGTGTGCACTGCTCGGCCCCTGTGGCACTTACTCAGCCGGAGCCTCTGCTAAGGGGGGCCCAGGGGGAACCACCTGCTAACACTGTCCAGGTGACAGGGACGGAGTTTACAGTTTTTACTGAAAGACTTTCTGAGACTATGGCTAAGATTCTAGAAGCCTTGCAGTCCAGACCGGTATCTCAGACCATGGCCACTGTGGAATCATTGCCCCCTGGTTCCCCTCAGTTGGAACAACAATGTTCCCCCGGGGTGTCTCATAGATCCCAGGGTGAGGTCTCTGACACGGACCGCAGCCCCAGACCGCCTAAGCGAGCTCGCTGGGAAATCCCCTCGACCTCATCACATTGTTCAGGGTCTCAGAGGGAGGACTCTCTGTATGATGAAGCGAAGATGGTTGACCTTAGGGAGATCAACATCCACCACTGCGGAGACACCATCACGTGTTTCTCAACGCAGTGATTCTAGAGCAATGCCCCCTGGGAAATATTCAAATCAAGAAGGCCTGCGGAGACACCATCACGTGTTTCTCAACGCTGGTAGGAAACTAGCCAGGTCTTTCACCGGGAAGGAACAACCACGGGAAGGGCAGTCTCCAGTCAAGGAGACCACCTATGCCAAACATGGTATCCATCCACAGACAGCCGTTTCGGGGTATTTGCCCCTCATCAGTGTGGAGTAGGACTCCTACTCCACACTGATGAGGGGCAAATACCCCGAAACGGCTGTCTGTGGATGGATACCATGTTTGGCATAGGTGGTCTCCTTGACTGGAGACTGCCCTTCCCGTGGTTGTTCCTTCCCGGTGAAAGACCTGGCTAGTTTCCTACCAGCGTTGAGAAACACGTGATGGTGTCTCCGCAGGCCTTCTTGATTTGAATATTTCCCAGGGGGCATTGCTCTAGAATCACTGCGTTGAGAAACACGTGATGGTGTCTCCGCAGTGGTGGATGTTGATCTCCCTAAGGTCAACCATCCTTGCTCACATAGTCTTTTACTAGGCAATGTCCCACTAGCCAGATTCCTACTCCACACTGATGAGGGGCAAATACCCCGAAACGGCTGTCTGTGGATGGATACCATGTTTGGCATAGGTGGTCTCCTTGACTGGAGACTGCCCTTCCCGTGGTTGTTCCTTCCCGGTGAAAGACCTGGCTAGTTTCCTACCAGCGTTGAGAAACACGTGATGGTGTCTCCGCAGGCCTTCTTGATTTGAATATTTCCCAGGGGGCATTGCTCTAGAATCACTGCGTTGAGAAACACGTGATGGTGTCTCCGCAGTGGTGGATGTTGATCTCCCTAAGGTCAACCATCCTTGCTCACATAGTCTTTTACTAGGCAATGTCCCACTAGCCAGATTCCTACTCCACACTGATGAGGGGCAAATACCCCGAAACGGCTGTCTGTGGATGGATACCATGTTTGGCATAGGTGGTCTCCTTGACTGGAGACTGCCCTTCCCGTGGTTGTTCCTTCCCGGTGAAAGACCTGGCTAGTTTCCTACCAGCGTTGAGAAACACGTGATGGTGTCTCCGCAGGCCTTCTTGATTTGTATGATGAAGCGGGGGTAGCTGATCAGGATTCTGATCCTGAGGCCGCTCTCAACCTTGATACTCCTGATGGTGACGCCATAGTGAATGATCTTATCGCGTCCATAAATCAAATGTTGGATATTTCTCCCTCGGCTCCTCCAGTGGAGGAGTCAGCCTCTCAGCAGGAGAAATTCCGTTTCAGGTTCCCCAAGCGTACAACGAGTATGTTTCTGGATCACTCCGACTTCAGAGAGGCAGTCCAGAAACACCGAGTTTGTCCAGATAAGCGTTTTTCCAAGCGCCTTAAGGATACACGTTATCCCTTCCCCCCTGACGTGGTCAAGGGCTGGACTCAGTGTCCCAAGGTGGATCCTCCAATCTCCAGACTGGCGGCTAGATCCATAGTTGCAGTTGAAGATGGGGCTTCGCTCAAGGATGCCACTGACAGACAGATGGAGCTCTGGTTGAAATCCATCTATGAAGCTATCGGCGCGTCTTTTGCTCCAGCATTCGCAGCCGTATGGGCACTCCAAGCTATTTCAGCGGGTCAAGCGCAAATTGACGCACTCACACGTACGTCTGCGCCGCAAGTGGCGTCCATAACTTCTCAAACGTCGGCATTTGCGTCCTACGCTATTAATGCTGTCCTGGACTCTGCGAGCCGTACGGCGGTTGCAGCCGACAATTCGGTGGCAATCCGCAGGGCCTTGTGGCTACGGGAATGGAAGGCAGATTCGGCTTCCAAAAAGTGCTTAACCGGTTTGCCATTTTCTGGCGACCGTTTGTTTGGTGTGAGGCTGGATGAAATCATCAAACAATCCAAGGGAAAGGAAACATCCTTACCCCAGGCCAAACCAAAATTACCCCAACAGAGGATGGGACAGTCGAGGTTTCGGTCCTTTCGGGGTACGGGCAGGTCCCAATTCTCCTCGTCCAAAAGGCCTCAGAAGGATCAGAGGAACTCCGATCTATGGCGGTCTAAGTCACGCCCTAAAAAGACCGCCGGAGGTGCCGCTACCAAGGCGGCTTCCTCACGACTTACGGCCTCCTCACACCGCATCCTCGGTCGGTGGCAGGCTCTCCCGCTTTTCCGACATTTGGCTGCCACAGGTAAAAGACCGTTGGGTGAGAGACATTCTGTCTCACGGTTACAGGATAGAGTTCAGCTCTCGTCCTCCGACTCGATTTTTCAGAACATCTCCGCCTCCCGAGCGAGCCGATGCTCTTCTGCAGGCGCTGGGCACTCTGAAGGCAGAAGGAGTGGTGGTCCCTGTTCCTCTTCAGCAACAGGGTCACGGTTTTTACTCCAACCTGTTTGTGGTTCCAAAGAAGGACGGGTCTTTCCGTCCTGTCCTGGACCTAAAACTGCTCAACAAACACGTAAAGACCAGGCGGTTCCGGATGGAATCCCTCCGCTCCGTCATCGCCTCAATGTCCCAAGGAGATTTCCTTGCATCGATCGATATCAAAGATGCTTATCTCCACGTACCGATTGCTCCAGAGCATCAGCGCTTCCTGCGCTTCGCCATAGGAGACGAACACCTTCAGTTCGTGGCACTGCCGTTCGGCCTGGCGACAGCCCCACGGGTTTTCACCAAGGTCATGGCTGCAGTAGTTGCGGTCCTCCACTCTCAGGGTCACTCGGTGATCCCTTACTTAGACGATCTGCTGGTCAAGGCTCCCTCTCAAGAGACATGCCAGCACAGCCTCACCGCTACTCTGGAGACTCTCCAGAGTTTCAGGTGGATCATCAATTTTCCAAACTCAAATCTGTCACCGGCCCAATCGCTGACATATCTTGGCATGGAGTTTCATACCCTCTCAGCGATAGTGAAGCTTCCGCTGAACAAGCAGCGTTCACTACAGACGGGGGTGCGATCTCTCCTTCAAGGTCAGTCACACCCCTTGAGGCGCCTCATGCACTTCCTGGGGAAGATGGTGGCAGCAATGGAGGCAGTCCCTTTCGCGCAGTTTCACCTGCGTCCTCTTCAATGGGACATCCTACGCAAATGGGACAGGAAGCCGACGTCCCTCGACAGGAATGTCTCCCTCTCTCAGGCAACCAAAGCTTCCCTTCGGTGGTGGCTTCTTCCCACTTCATTATCGAAGGGGAAATCCTTCCTACCCCCATCCTGGGCGGTGGTCACGACGGACGCGAGTCTGTCAGGGTGGGGAGCAGTCTTTCTCCACCACAGGGCTCAGGGTGCGTGGACCCAGCAAGAGTCCTCACTTCAGATCAATGTTCTGGAGATCAGGGCAGTGTATCTTGCCCTGAAAGCGTTCCAGCAGTGGCTGGAAGGCAAGCAGATCCGAATTCAGTCGGACAACTCCACCGCGGTGGCTTACATCAACCACCAAGGAGGGACACGCAGTCGGCAAGCCTTTCAGGAAGTCCGGCGGATTTTGATGTGGGTGGAAGCCACGGCCTCCACCATCTCCGCAGTTCACATCCCAGGCGTGGAAAACTGGGAAGCAGATTTTCTCAGTCGCCAGGGCATGGACGCAGGGGAATGGTCCCTTCACCCGGACGTGTTTCAGGAGATCTGTTGCCGCTGGGGGATGCCGGACGTCGACCTAATGGCGTCCCGGCACAACAACAAGGTCACGGCATTCATGGCACGTTCTCACGATCACAGAGCTCTGGCGGCAGACGCCTTAGTTCAAGATTGGTCGCAGTTTCAACTCCCTTATGTGTTTCCTCCGCTGGCACTATTGCCCAGAGTGTTACGCAAGATCAGGGCCGACTGCCGCCGCGCCATCCTCGTTGCTCCAGACTGGCCGAGGAGGTCGTGGTACCCGGATCTGTGGCATCTCACGGTCGGCCAACCGTGGGCACTGCCAGACCGACCAGACTTGCTGTCTCAAGGGCCGTTTTTCCATCTGAATTCTGCGGCCCTCAACCTGACTGTGTGGCCATTGAGTCCTGGATCTTAGCGTCTTCAGGATTATCTCAAGAGGTCATTGCCACTATGAGACAGGCCAGGAAACCAACGTCCGCCAAGATCTACCACAGGACGTGGAAAATATTCCTGTCGTGGTGCTCTGCTGGGGGTTTTTCTCCCTGGCCATTTGCATTGCCCACTTTTCTGTCCTTTCTTCAGTCCGGATTGGAAAAGGGTTTGTCACTCGGCTCCCTTAAGGGACAAGTCTCTGCGCTCTCTGTGTTTTTTCAGAAGCGCCTGGCCAGACTTCCACAGGTACGCACGTTCCTGCAGGGGGTTTGTCACATCGTCCCTCCTTACAAACGTCCGTTGGAACTCTGGGATCTGAACAAGGTGCTGATGGTTCTTCAGAAACCACCGTTCGAGCCAATGAGGGATATTTCTCTCGCATGCCTTTCGCAGAAAGTGGTTTTCCTAGTAGCAGTCACTTCACTTCGGAGAGTGTCTGAGCTGGCAGCTCTGTCATGCAAAGCCCCCTTCCTGGTGTTTCACCAGGACAAGGTGGTTCTGCGTCCGGTTCCGGAATTTCTCCCTAAGGTGGTATCCCCCTTTCATCTCAATCAGGATATCTCCTTACCCTCTTTTTGTCCTCATCCAGTTCACCAATGTGAAAAGGATTTGCACTTGTTAGATCTGGTGAGAGCACTCAGACTCTACATTTCTCGTACGGCGCCCCTGCGCCGCTCGGATGCACTCTTTGTCCTTGTCGCTGGCCAGCGTAAAGGGTCACAGGCTTCCAAATCAACCCTGGCTCGGTGGATCAAGGAACCAATTCTCGAAGCTTACCGTTCTGCTGGGCTTCCGGTTCCCTCAGGGCTGAAGGCCTATTCTACCAGAGCCGTGGGTGCGTCCTGGGCTTTGAGGCACCAGGCTACGGCTCAGCAGGTGTGTCAGGCGGCTACCTGGTCGAGCCTGCACACTTTCACGAAACACTATCAGGTGCATACCTATGCTTCGGCAGATGCCAGCCTAGGTAGGCGAGTCCTTCAGGCGGCGGTTGCCCACCTGTAGGACGGAGCCGTTCCGGCTCTATTATGAGGTATTATTTACCCACCCAGGGACTGCTTTTGGACGTCCCAATTGTCTGGGTCTCCCAATGGAGCGACAAAGAAGAAGGGAATTTTGTTTACTTACCGTAAATTCCTTTTCTTCTAGCTCCAATTGGGAGACCCAGCACCCGCCCCTGTTTTTTTGTGTACACATGTTGTTCATGTTGAATGGTTTCAGTTCTCCGATATTCCTTCGGATTGAATTTACTTTAAACCAGTTTATAATTTTTTTCCTCCTTCTTGCTTTTGCACCAAAACTGAGGAGCCCGTGGGAGCACGGGGGGTGTATAGGCAGAAGGGGAGGGGCTTTACACTTTTAGTGTAATACTTTTTGCGGCCTCCGGAGGCATAGCCTATACACCCAATTGTCTGGGTCTCCCAATTGGAGCTAGAAGAAAAGGAATTTACGGTAAGTAAACAAAATTCCCTTCTTTGCTCCATTAAAAAAAAAAAAAATCTAAACAAAACAAAAATTCAATATTTTCCACTCTTAAACACTAGGAGGAGCAGCTGCTGAAATCCTACTGTAGAAATAGTTCACATTACAACTGCAGTTAAAGTGGGTGGAATCTGCTCTCCTGTGTGGGATGTCACAGCTCCCCCTCCCAATCTGGGTGTTTTCAAAAGGATAAGAGAGAAGGAAGTTTAGGATCACAGTACAGAGCCATTTTGATGGTGACTACAAAGTGATCCTAATGTCTAAAGTGTCACCAAGGACAGCTGCATAGTGGTCCCCGCATAGCGCTCTGCATGCCCCGTACCAGCAATGCTCTGCCACACTCACGCATGCACGCCTGCAATACTCTGCCACACGCACGCCCACAATGCTCTGTTGCACGCATGCCCGCAATTCTCTGCCGCACACACGCCCGCCATGCTCTGCCACACGCTCTCCCTCCCGTGATGCTCTTCCGCAGTGCTCTGCTGCACACACGCCCGCAATGCTCTGCCGCCCGTACGCAATGCTCTGCTGCAATGCTTTGCCGCAATGCTTTGCTGCATGCCCACAATGCTCTGCCGCACTGCTCTGCCGCACTCCTGCAATGCTCTACTGCACGCATGCCCCCCAAATGGTCTGCCGTACGCATGCCCCCCCAAATGCTTTGCCACACGCACGCCGCCACCCCCCCAATAGGGTAGTGGTTTCGGCCCGGCACCAGTACTCACACATCCCGGCGGGTGACAGGTGGAAAGTGCAGCATACGCTGTGAGCTCCACAAAGATGGCGGTGATCTCCTCCCTCTGCTGTGATCTAGACAGCCCAGGGGCCTTGTCCAGGTCACAGCAGGAAGCAGACAAAATTTGTGTCACTGTCCAAATATTTCTGGACCTAACTGTATGTCTTTGGAATCCTGTTTTAACATGATTATTAATCTGAAGAAATAAAACTGAAAAAAAATGTATGCCTATGTTCATATTGCATTATATCCTATATTCAGTTGCTCCCTTGGGGCTTATATATAACGGCATTCGTACATATGAGCTGATAGGGCCATTAACGGTAATGATTCAGATGGCATCACAATGTACTTTGTCATACATTATTTTCAGCTGTATGCAACTAGTTGAGATTGGCAGCAATACATAGTCTACTACATCTTGGTGCCGGTCTCCAATAAAGCGGTCTTTACACACTACAATATATCTAACGATGTGTCGGCGGGGTCACGTCGTAAGTGACGCACATCTGGCATCGTTAGTGTTGTTGTAGCATGTGACAGCTACGTACGACCCTGATTGTGCGAAAAAATGTTGGTCGCATACACGTTGTTCAATTTCTAAAAATTGAAAGTCCGGTGGTTAAATGTTCCCGAGGCAGCACACATCGCTGTGTGTGAAACCCCGGGAACGATTAACTCAGCTTACCTGCGTCCCGCGGCTCCCGTCGGCTATGCGGAAGGAAGGAGGCGGGCGGGATGTTTACGTCCCGCTCAACTCCGCCCCTCCACTTCTATTGGCCGGCTGCCGTGTGACGCCGAATGTTCCTCCCACTCCAGGAAGTGGATATTCGCCGCCCACAGCGAGGTCGTATGGAAGGTAAGTACGTGTGACGGGGGGTTACTCGTTTGTTCAACACGGGCAACAAATTGCACGAGCCGCACAAACGATGGGGGCGGGTGCGATCGCATACGAGATCGCATAGGAAATTGAAATGTGTAAAGCAGCCTTTAGCCTTACAGCCAGAAATTATGTATGACAGCGTTTACTCTCTCCATCTGCACAGTCTGATGGCGTCAGCCCCTTAAAAGATGATCATTGTAATATTATAGCAGAAGACCGAGAATGTTGAGATATTAAACAGGCAATTTTTATCCATATTCACCAATGAACTGACTGCCAGATATTATTCAGCAGGACAACAATCAAAGTTCACCACCTAAATTAACACTATCAGGAGTATGTCTGCGTCTAATCAAATTAAAGGGAACCAATCACCAATATTTTCCTATATAACCTAAAGCCAGTGCTATACTGGCACCATCATGCTGATTCTATACATACCTTTAGTGGTCAGCTCGGATGTATAGGTTTTGAACTAAAAGAAAGTAAAGTTATAAACGCTCCTTGAGAAAGCTACTGCGAAACACGTGTCGGAGTGTGAGGGTTACGGCAGGATATTTTCAGGTGATGTAATCTGTTATTTTTTACTTGTCTGTGTGCCTGTTTTGCTGGCTTGCTCATTAACACCCGCTCCCCCTTTGGCACTGACTCAGCTGCCTGTGCGTCGCATGTACTGTGCTTTGTTAATATATACATCTGTTAACCTTATTTGCTTGGTGAATTTTATACTATACATCCAGCCCCATTTTGGGATGGTTGCCCCGTTAAGGGGTGGGACTTGCACTGGCAGGATCCTGGTGCATGCAGTGCACAGGTAGCATGTAAGTCGAGACTAATGAGGGGTAGTAATTGGTTGTATTCTATTACCAATGGAACGTGTTATTGCTATGCTCTGAGTCCTGCACATGGTGATTTATTACATACATGCACTGCCTTTTGGTGGAGATCCACCTGTATGGCAATTAATTAATTTATTATAACCAATGTGTAATACAGGTCTATAGGATATAGCAATGCGTTCAGCTTCCATTATTTAATTCAGAGTTGTGCTGGCACAGGTGTATACTTTTCAACCTGTGAAAAATTATTCTTATTCTAATTTTTCCTGTCCGTGTCCCTCTTTTGTATTCGGTGCCTTTTGCTTGCTTTTAAATATTTTTAATGAATATCAATAAAGGTGTCTTTTTTACTGTTCTTTTGTGTCACTCCCTTGATATGGGCATCCACTGATGTCCATGGTTGTGTTTAATTATGCTATATGGAGTGCTAATTTCCATTAAATAGGACATGAGATTGTTAAAGTTATAAAATTGGCAGCTTCTTGAGTGACAGCAGCTGAGGATCAGATAATATCTGGGGGTGTATTCAGAGTTATCCCCTCCACCTGTTAGAATTAGCACAAGTATTATACAAACTATTCCCTTGCAGGACCTGTGTGAGGTCATACCCATGTGACCAGAAGAGGAGGGGCCTCAGCCAACAAAGCTGATACCACGAAGCAACATTTTTCTGTTGGCTGAGGCCCCGCCCCTTCTGGTTACATGGGTATGACCTCACACAGGTCCTGCAAGGGAAAAAGGGAATCCTTTGTATAATACTTGCTAATTCTAACAGGGGGAGGGGATAACTCTGAATATACCCCCAGATATTATCTGATCCTCAGCTGTTGTCACTCAAGAAGCTGCCAATCTTATAAACTTTACTTTCTTGTATTTCAAAACCTATACATTAGTTGGGTCAGGATTTGAAGAGGGGGAATATTTATGCGGTTACAAGAGGCTTCCGATTTCTTCATAGAGCTTAAAAAGGATTCAGCTAGCCTGTTTTTAATTACTTGATGTCATTGACCTAAAGGAAAAGAATAGAATTACCTGGGTAGGATTGCAAAATAAGCAATTAAAAGTATACAGTGCTGTATAATATGATGATTGCAATATTTTAAGTGGGTAATAACTTTCATGGGAGTGCTTCTTTAATTATCAAAAATACAAATAGCCCAATTGGGCACAATGTGTACCACAAAGTTAACCTCAACTAAGGTCAAAGGCAACTTGTATTAACTTTTGGGTTATGTTTTCAGGGATTATTTTTTTTAATTAATTTTAAATGCCTATGATGTAAAAAAAAATACTTTAAGTGCTTTGAAAAATTGCATGTCTCATAGTCCTAACTTGTTTTTTTTCTGAGAGATGAGTTGTAATTTTAGATTGGACAAGAAAAAAGTGGGGGTTTTTTTTTTTTTTTTTTTTTTTCCAGTTTTAGCATTCTATTAGGTTCTAATAGGAATGCAGTGGAACCTCGCTCAATGAGTAACCCAGTTAGCAAGTATTTAGCTTAACGAGCAAAGCTTGCTGTAAACTTGTAACTCAGTTTACAAGCAAGCTTTGCTGAACGAGCAAAATACTCATCGCACACACTTCCGGTTCCATACATCCACCGCGCTCTAACCCACTCTTGCAGTCCACACAAAAACACACAAGCACACACAAACAAGCACACACACACACACACACACACACACACACACACACCTTATGCTCACCTTACCTTCCATTCCATCGCCGGCCTCATGGTTCTTGTATTTCGCTAGTACAGGATGTGTATCAGCAACAATCGCAACGAGGGAGGAACTTCCACTGGCAGCCACTACTCAAAGGCAGCCCGCTGGCCAATCAGAGGCAAGCGGCTCCTGCCTTTGACGTCAGCGCTCTGGCAGCGGAAGTTCCTCGTCGTGATGGTTACCTGATACACATCCTGTACCGGCGAACTGCAAGTTCCAGGAGGCCAGCGATGGAACGTAAGGTAAGATAAGCATAATATGTGTGTGTGTGTGTGTTTGTGCATGTGTGGAATGGCACAATAGGGGACCAGGATGGGACATTTAACAAGTTGTGAAATGAATTGTCTGCATTGCAATGATTTCCTATAGGAAATCTTGCTTTGCTGAACGAGTAACTTGGTTAACAAGCACAGTCCCAGAACGGATTGTCGTCGTTACCCAAGGTTCCACTGTACTAAGATGACAGCTATAGGCTCCCAGTTACCATGAGAAAAAGTTGGCATAACACGTCTCAGGTGGACATGAAAGGGTGCAAAAATTAGATTGCATTTCACTTTAATTTACCTTATTTCATTTAATTAAATGAAATCTGTCAGCAGCCTTTTGTACCATAAACCAAGTACAGCTATGTTAGGTCAGTGTAATTTAGAGATTATATATATACCTTCTTTTTTGTAATTCTTGCCAAAGTAATCTCTTTTAAACCAATAAGTTGCAGGTTGGATAGCCGCTGCACTTGCTGCTGTCCAACCTCTTTCCCTGCATGCCACCATCCAAAGCTCCCTGACATACAATTATTATTGTATTTTAATTATATAATTTAATATATGCTGACATCTCTTATATACTATGAGACCCCCACACAGCCCCTACATACAGTATAAGCCTACACATATTCTTTGTTTATACAGTACTAGCCCTACCCAGCCTCGAAAATATAGTATGAGGCCCTATACAGCATTCTAAATACAGCATGATCCCTGAACCCTCCTAAATACAGCATGAGTTCTCACATAGCCTCCTATATACAGCATGAGCCCCTTACATAGCCTCCTATATATTTGAGCAACACCAACCCTCTTATATACATGAGCCTCACATGGCTTTCTATATACATGAACCCATATAGCCTTCTCTATATGTGAGCCCTATATAGCCTCCTCTGTAAATGAGCCCCACGTAGGTAGCCTCCTGTATACATGAGCCCCACATAGGCCCTCCTGTATACATGAGCCCCACATGGCCTCCTGTATACATGAGCCCCACATAGGCCCTCCTGTATACATGAGCCCCACATAGGCCCTCCTGTATACATGAGCCCCACATAGCCTCCTATATACATTAGCCCCACTGCAGTCAGAGGGCCGAATGTGGACCGCAGGCTGCACTTTGCCCAGCAGGAAAGATCATTTGTTTAGCAAAGAGTTAAAAGCAAAGTAAGGCCCCCTTCACACGTCAGTGATTCTGGTACGTATGTGCTTTTTATTTTATACGTACCAGAATCACTGACATACGCAGACCCATTATAATCAATGGGTCTGCTCATACATAAATGATTTTTCACTGAACGTGTCTCCGTGCAGCGTACACGCGTGTCTGTGATTCTGCACGGAGACTAGTCAGTTTTTTTTTTTGGCATCACTGATGACCCACGGACCACACTATGGTGTGATCCGTGTGTGATCCGTGAAACACGTACCAGAAAAACACTGACATATTAAATAATAAACATTTTCAACTCACCTTTCCAGCGATTCGCTCTACAGCCTCCGCTCTCTGCAGCTCCTGCCCGGCTCATGAATATTCATGAAAGCAGGAACAGCCGACCCGGAAGTAGCTGCAGAGAGCGGTGGGCGGACGCTGCAGAGCCGAGGAGTTCAGCACTATGGACAGCAGGAGCGAAGGCAGGTGAGTAATGTCCATATGTAATCACGGATTGCACATGGACAACCCACGTGTGCTGTGAATCACAGAACACGGAGGGACATGTGCGTGTTTTACACGTCAGTGAAGAACGTCAGTGGTTTTTCACTGACGTGTGAAACGGGCCTAAAGGAGAATTTTTTTTTTTTCAATAGCTATATCTGATGGACATCACATGCAAGATATGACTAGCTTTATAGACCTAATAATAGATACGTATTTTCCCTTTTTTATTCTGAGCTTAGTTATGTCACTGTAGAATGATAATCCCTATAAAACATTTATCATAGTGGAAATTATCTAATGCTCATAATAATCTGGACGCCTGAATGATGTTCATATCTATTTGACTGTTGATAATTAAGATTAAATATTACTGGATTTAATCTGTGCAATCTGTGGATGTTTCCGGCCCTGTTTAGCTCTAGAAATGGGATAAATAAGGTCTTTGTGTAAACAACTTTTCAGAAAATGAGGACAGCTTTATTGTGCACTCAGGCAGTGAGAGGCCCAGGCTGCGAGGGAGGAGATCAGCATAACAGCACTGAGTAATGTCACAGGGGGAGCTCAGCAAAATGCGCAACTCCTAAGGCTTCTGCTTTCTTACCCCTTCCTATGGGAAGGTTTTGTTTAGTTTCAAAATGATGTGGCCTGTGCAAATTTTACAGCATGAGTTATGTGGGGGTCAGACACTAACAACTGCGACAATGGTGTGCTATAGTTACTGTTTTCCTACAGCATAAGATTAAGCAAAGAATTTTATTAGACTAAGTTCACAAAATAGCAGCGCATTAATTATTAGACCAAAAAATCTTGACCTTCCCTTAGGAATTAACAGGATTTTATAGGGTTAAACCTATGTACTAGCTTTCACAAACGCAGCCATGCCACCTTAGGCTGCTTTCACACTACGTTTTTTTAACATGCGTCATGAACGGTTTTTTTGCTGTAAAAGCGGATCCTGCTTTTACAGCAAAAAAACGCATGCAAACGCATGTTATTTTGCAGGATCCTGTCACTTTTTAAGTTTATGGGCGAGCATTGGAGTCATGTGATCGGGAGTCAGTGGAACTGAACGTGATAGACTGGGAGCCAGCTTCAGACAGCTGTGGAGACTCGTAACCAAGGTAAACTTCGGGTAACTTGCTTGGATACCCGATATTTACCTTGGTTACGAGCATCCGCAGCTGCTAGGAGCCGGGCTGCCTGCTCCCTGCACACGTAACCAATGTAAACATCGGGTAACTAAGAGAAGCGCTTTGCTTGGTTACCCGATATTTACCTTGGTTACGAGTGTCCGTAGCTCTCAGGCGGGGGAGAGAGAGAGGAGAGGGAGAGGGAGGAGGAGAGAGGGACTGATCACCCGAGGCTGGTTTCTGTGCATGCTCAGTAGAGCAAGCAGGATCCTGTTTATCAGCATGCCAGCGTTCACATGCGTTTGCGTGCAGTATAGTCAGGATCCAGCAATTTGCAGTATTTGGACGCAGCTCAAAAACGCTACAAGTAGTGTTTTTGAAAAATGTTAAAAAACTACAACTCGCTGGATCCTCACTATAACGCACGCAAACGCATGTGAACGTATGTTGACGCGAGTCCATTGCAAATGCATTGAAATGAAAACGCATTTGCACTGGATCCGTTTTTGCGTTGAAAAAAAACGTTCAGGACGCATGTTAAAAAAACGTAGTGTGAAAGCAGCCTTACTGCCAGTTGTTTAGTATTGAAGCTCAGCATTATTAAAGGGCATCTGTCAGCGCAGAACATTTGTTCACTTCAAACCAGGCACTCTGTGCATCATGGCAGGGCCAATTATTTAAACACACTTTCTCAACTGCTTGTTTTCCCTCGTTCTTTGGCTCTATGAAGCCAGAGATGTCGGGCAAGGAAGACGGGAGGGTGGAGATAGAGGGGAAAACACACAGGTGGGAAGGTGTATTTAAATAAATAGCCCGCCATGATGCAACGAGCGCCTGTTTCTGGTACTCTGGGGAGATAAAAAATATTATTCCCATGGCCATGACCTCATGAACTACAAATATGAGATCTGTAGTGCAGTTCCCAACCCTCACACTACCTGTAATTTAGTGTAATGCTGAAGCTGCTCCTTGGTGCTCCCCCTCCCATTATTACACACATCAGGAGGCTTGGCCTGTTCTGTGCTGCTAGTAACAGGTGCAGGAAGTGGGGGAAAGATCGGCTGCTTGGTTGATGAAATATCTTTTAATTAAAGTTGCAGAATTGCACTGCACTTTGACGGGTGCTACAGGGGCGGGCCTTTGTGGGTCGTTTATTCCTACTCCAGCGTCCTCCTGGCTTGCCCCCTTTTCTTTATTTGAATTTCATGCTATTGGTATTAT
Organism: Anomaloglossus baeobatrachus; assembly: GCF_048569485.1. Taxonomy (NCBI): domain Eukaryota; kingdom Metazoa; phylum Chordata; class Amphibia; order Anura; family Aromobatidae; genus Anomaloglossus; species Anomaloglossus baeobatrachus. The sequence goes on along the minus strand of NC_134356.1, from coordinate 348,480,174 downwards.
TGGTGGCTGTTGCGCATTGCCACAATAGACATGTCTTCATTAAAATAGCGCCAGAGTCCGCGCATGCTGGTACCGTAATCTCCAACGCCATTTTATTGAAGACACTGCAGTGAAGACTGAGAGACATCAGCAGGGGCGCAGATTTTTCTTCATCTGCGCAAGCGCCCCTGCCGCTTATAGTCTTTGCAGCAGTGTCTTCAATAAAATGGCATCAGAGATTGCGCATGCACGGATTCTGGCGTTTTTATTAATGACCTAATTACTATACCAATGTGCATACACCGCCAGCAACAGCCACTGCGGCGCAGAGCAATATTGAAATAAAGAAAAGGGGGCAAACCAAGAGGACGTCTGAGGAGGAATCCACGCAGAGGACCCAACCCACAAAGGCCTGACCCCGTTGCACCTTTTAATCAAAGCGCAGTGAATTTCTGCAACTTTGATTAAAGATATTTAATAAACCAAGCATCAGCTCTTTCTACAACAGGTATGCCTGCATTTAGCATCTTAGTGCCAGTATGGTACTACTTGTACCTCAAATAGCAAAATCCTGCTGGTTGGTTCTCTTTAAAGACAAACTGGGAGTTTCAAGTTCAGTGTGATACAAGTGTATCTTGGGGCTGACCTGGAACTGCAATTGATCACCGTTAGAGCTGGGTGAACTTGCATAAAACTGAGACTGGCGGGTCCCTGCTAAATTTAAAAAAAAAAAAAAAAAATCCGGATCTGGTCCGTAATCCGGTAACCAAATAAGTCTATGGGTACCAGAATCCGGAGATTAAAAATGTTGGTAGAAGGGATAGGGGGGTAGGAGTGCGCTTTGTGTACTCACCGAAGATCCGTCATGGCAGCAAGCTGCTTCCAGGTCACACATTCCCTTTCAGAGCCGACAATTAACTCATTGAATATTCACTGCTCTGCCCGCCCACAGGCGCGTGTAATTGTTTGCAGTTAGATGCGCCCCCACCCTGAGTGGCAGCGTGTCAGCTGACTGCAACCAATCACAGTAAATGGATAGAGCTCTGCTTCAACCATAGGCAGATCGGTGCTCAGAAAAATAATTTAATAATAGGAGATATAAAATTCTGGCACACGTGGATTTATGTACAAATAACGTTTTATTTCACAGTAATTTCTGCAAATAGTCACACTGTCTGTTTTGCCAACGTTTCGGCTCTTATATTCAGAGCCTTCGTCAGGGTAAAATGGATCCTGAGGTGGACAATGAGACACTTACAGAGGTAAGATTCTCTAAAGCAAAAATAAATGCCTTGCAAATTGGAACAAGGAAGTGGCAGGATTAGTGCTAGGACTGCAGTGAGTCTTTACTGAAGTTAGTGAGTGGGGTGCCGGTGCCTTTGGTGAGCAGCAGGGTGCCTGGAAGAGGAGAAACTCTCTGGTGTGTATGCTTAAGGCTGGAAACACATCTATGCGAGTAAAATCGGTCCGACTGGGCTGAAAAAAACTCGGCTGATTTTAGTTCACGTTAGGTCCAAGTGCAACGCAAGTGCGATGCTTTTTCTGAATAAATTAATGATTTTACTAGCGTGTGTAATGCGTGTGTAATGCGTATTTTTTACTATGTCATCTGCCATTCAGCTCTGCTACATGGCCGCTGACAGCAGACACAGACAGCCATGTAGCAGAGCTGAATGGCAGATAACAGCAGACACAGACAGAGCCGCACTGTCAGAATGAACTCGGGTGAACTTCACCCGACTTCATTGTCATGCCGCGGCTCTGTCAGTGTCGCATCCTGATTAGCGGTCCCCTGTGAGGGGCTCACCGGTGACCGCTAATCCCCTGAGTGACTGAAGTTAGCAGCCCTCTCTCACTGATCCCCGATCCCCGGCGCGGTGCTGCACGGTGTTCACACTGCTCCGGCGGCTTTTACTATTTTGAAAAAGCCGGCCGCTCATTAAACAATCTCGTATTCCCTGCTTTCTCCGCCCACAGGCGCCTATGATTGGTTGCAGTGAGACACGCCCCCACGCTGTGTGACAGGTGTCTCACTGCGCCCAATCACAGCAGCCGGTCGGCGGGTCTATACTGTGCAGTTAAATAAATAATTAAATAATTAAAAAACCGGCGTGCGGTCCCCCCAATTTTAATACCAGCCAGATGAAGCCATACGGGTGAAGGCTGGTATTCTCAGGATGGGGAGCTCCACGTTATGAGGAGCCCCCCAGCCTAACAATATCAGTCAGCAGCCGCCCAGAATTGCCGCATACATTAGATGCGACAGTTCTGGGACTGTACCCGGCTCTTCCCGATTTGCCCTGGTGCGTTGGCAAATCGGGGTAATAAGGAGTTAATGGCAGCCCATAGCTGCCACTAAATCCTAGATTAATCATGTCAGGCGTCTCCACGAGATACCTTCCATGATTAATCTGTAAGTTACAGTAAATAAACACACACACACCTGAAAAAATCATTTATTAGAAATAAAAAACACAAACATATTCCCTCGTTCACCACTTTAATAAGCCCGAAAAAGCCCTCCATGTCCGGCGTAATCCAGGATGGTCCAGCGTCGCTTCCAGCTCTGCTGCATGGAGGTGACCGGAGCTGCAGAATACACAGCCGCTCCTGTCAGATCCACGCAGCAAATGAAGGGATTAGCGCAATCACTGAGGTTACCCGCGGCCACCGCTGGATCCAGTGACAGCGGGTAACCTCAGTGACAGCTCAGCTGATTGCACTACTCACCTCATTTGCTGCGTGGAGCTGACAGGAGCGGCGGTGTCTTCTGCAGCTCCGGTCACCTCCATGCAGCAGAGCTGGAAGCGACGCTGGACCATCCTTGATTACGCCGGACATGGAGGCTTTTTCGGGCTTATTAAAGTGGTGAACGAGGGTATATGTTTGTGTTTTTTATTTCTAATAAATGATTTTTTCAGGTGTGTGTGTGTTTACTGTAACTTACAGATTAATCATGGAAGGTATCTCGTGGAGACGCCTGACATGATTAATCTAGGATTTAGTGGCAGCTATGGGCTGCCATTAACTCCTATTACCCCGATTTGCCAACGCACCAGGGCAAATCGGGAAGAGCCGGGTACTGTCCCAGAACTGTCGCATCTAATGTATGCGGCAATTCTGGGCGGCTGCTGACTGATATTGTTAGGGTGGGGGGCTCCCCATAATGTGGAGCTCCCCATCCTGAGAATACCAGCCTTCAGCCGTATGGCTTTATGTGGCTGGTATTAAAATTGGGGGGACCGCATGCCGTTTTTTTTTAATTATTTAATTATTTATTTCACTGCACAGTATAGACCCACCCACCGGCTGCTGTGATTGGGTGCAGTGAGACACCTGTCACTCAGCGTGGGGGCGTGTCTCACTGCAACCAATCATAGGAGCCTGTGGGCGGGGAAAGCAGGGAATACGAGTTTGTTTAATGAGCGGCCGGCTTTTTCAAAATAGTAAAAGCCGCAACAGTGTGAATGCCGTGCAGCGCCGCGCCGGGGATCGGTGAGTATGAGAGAGGAGGGGAAAATGACCGACAGACTGTGAGAGAGGGACAGAGATAGTGACGGACCGACAGAGAGAGAATAGAGACCGAGAGGGAGAGACCGACTGACAGAGAATAGTGATTGACAGACATTGTGAGACATCACTCGTTTCCAGTGTTTTAGGAAACATGCGAGAAATGTATTTAGAAAATCGGATGTCACTAGGATGGTGTGAGTGCCGTCCCGAGACATCTGATTATTTACACGCTCCCATAGACTTGCATCGGAGAGACTCGCAGTAGAAACTTGCAAAAAAGCAGCATGCTGCGATTTTTTTCTCAGTCCGATTTGGACTGAGAAAAAAAATCGCAAATGCGAGCTGAATCATTGACTAACGTGTCCGATTCCAATGCGAGTTTTTCTCGCATTAATCTACTGCGAGAAACTCGCAAGTGAGAAGCAGCCCTAATAACGGCCAGAAATTACTGTGAAATGAAATGTTATTTCTACATAAATCCACGTGTGCCAGAATTTTATATCTCCTGCAACCAATCACAGGCACCAGGACGGCTGGTGGGCGGGGAAAGCAGTGCAGATGTCTGCGGGTGAGTATCATGGTATAAAAATAAATGAATAAATAAAACAATTGGCGTACAGTCTTTTAGTATTCTGATACCAGCACACATAAAGCCCGTGGTTACAGGCAGCAGTCCCGAGCTGTCGAGCTTTATCTTGACTGTGTATCAAAATAAGGACGGAGTCACACTTGAGAGGGACTCGCATCACATCACCCGGCATAGCCTGCCGCTCTCCAAACATGCAATAGAAATACATGCAGCCGACCCGCTCCTGTCAGAAGAGTGTGCAGCTGTGCTGGGTGATACGATGCGAGACTCGTTCGAGTCCCTCGCAAGTGTGATTTCGGCCTAAGAGGAACCGCATGTGGCTTTTTTTTTTTTAATTATGTAAATAATTTTAAAAAAACAATGTGCCTTTCCCCCAATTCACACTGGTTTTTTTTTTTTTTTTTGTTTTGTTTTTTTTTTAAAAAAAAAAGCAGAAACTCTCCAAATCCTTTTCAAATACTTAAAACTTGGTTCTGCTGATGTATTAATATAAGTACCCCTTTACATTTTTTGCGGCCCTTCAAAGTAGTTCAGTTTGACAGTGTGGCCCATGGACTAAAAAAATGTTGGGAACTCCTGGTCTAAGTGTTCTGTCCAGTTTAATCCTGTTGGTATGTGGTTTATCCACATTATTGAAGATGGTTTCCTGGATTTTCTGTAGGTTTTAATTCCCTCAGACCCGGAAAGGCCTCTCACTCGGATATTATTGCATCTCTTTCTATTATCACATTCTTCAAAGTGCTGATTTGTAACTTTAAGAACATCCATGTGAGAGGCAAGTGATTCTTGTAGTATGGCAATATATTGGCATGCATAATCATGCACTTTTCTAGTGAATCCACACGTTCTGCCATTGATTTAATATCTTGCCTCATGGTTGTGATCTGACACCTACATGTGGTTTTCTCTTAAGAGATGAGGGCCTTAAAGTCTTCTTTTGTTCGGATTTGTTGTAGGTAGGCCCAAGATTCTGAAGAAAAAGGGGACATTGAGGAAGACTTGGTAGTGAAGTGGGTTCAGGTGAATAAACCCATGGGTCAGATTGATCCACAAGGTTAGAGAGGGATGCAGTGGCCTTGAAATCTTTAGGAGGAACAGTCCATTCTTCAGGGTCCCTTTTAAATATGGGGTTGGAGGTTTGTGGCTCAGAGAGGGCATGGTTTGTGTAAAAGGAGGGTTTGCTGAGTGATCAAGTTGCTGAGATGCTGGTAGGCAGGTTAGGAGCTGGAATAAACTTCACTGCTGATGGAGAAAGAATTGAAGGAGCTCCCGTACTTCCTTCACAGGATACACCTGTTGAAGTGTATGTGTACTAACCTATGCTACAGCTACAAAATATTTTTTCCCAGGAAAGATGGCGCCATCTGGCACAATTACAGTGCAGAGGAGCAGAGTACACCAGCTTCCACCAGCAGTGACAGCAAATCCAGTGAACCGTGCTTTGGGTATGAGATGGTCCTTGTCAACGGGTTACCAGGTTCCTTATCGACAGGTTATCCGAGTGACGAACAAAGGTATATTGGAAACGAGTACCAAAGAGGTGCCTCTAAAAAAGGATCGCCATGGAATTGCTGGCTCCCTGAGTGCCACGGCATCAGTACCTGAGAAGAAGCTCAGCAGTGTCCCTGTACCAACTGAGGTGGACTGGGAAGTCCAGTATTCTTCCCAGTTGTCTTTTTCCCCATCATGGCGAAGATGATCAGATAAATGGACTATGTAGCTACCGGATAGCAGGAGCTTGGAGCTCACAAGTCCATACTGTTCAGCACTTGGAAATGCCCCTCCACACTGACCCACCCTCTGGTGACACTGATCAAAAACAGTGACCAAACTTGGTTAATTTCCTAGTACCTGAAAAATCACTGACATAGACTTTAATATTTTCAAGACTTCTTACAGTTTCCTATGTTAAAGAAGTTCAATCCTTCCGCAAAAAATCTCTGTGCACACCTATAGACTAGAATGGGTGAGGCTCCTCTGACACATGGAAGAAACTAGTGCATGCTGCAATTTTTTTTCACGCAGATTTGGTCAGTAAAAAATATTGCTTATCTGCACTGTCCCATCGAATAAGATTGGTCCTAGTGCTATCTGTGTGCAATCCATTTTTTCATGGGGGGAGGGACCTGCAAAGAGTATCCAGCATGAACACACAATTTAAGTGCACTACTTTTTTTTTAATTCTGTCCTTTCATGTTGGTTGTTTTTCAAGGCCAAAAACTAGGAACAAAAATAAGGTTGTGTAAACTTGTCTTGAAGCCGGCTGCAAAAAAGTGTATAAAAATCATTCCAGAAAACGCAAACTATTTTCATCTGTATATCTGTTTTTTTACATAGGTGACATTCGTGTGACATTTATGTGTGGTCCGTTTTCACGAATCTACATTAAAAAATGTACACGATCAATACAGTTTCCTAGATTAATACTAAAAATGTATTTGTAAAGATTTGGTGCCATTGACTTGAAGGGTGATTCTCATTCGATATACATAAGACAGTAATGCATGCTGTATTTTTTTTTCACAGTCGGACCGAGAGAAAAATTGGTCAGCTGAAATATTTACACCATATTCGTGCACACAATCTACACATCCTGGCAAAAAAAAATCCCTCAAAACCGTACTATTACACCTGCGGTTTTGCTGCATATTTTTTGCCAGGATATGTAGATTGGGTGCACTAATATGGTGTAAACTTTTCAGCATCAAATCTGCATCTCTTGGCAAAAAACTGCACAAAAAATTGTTTTCATGCTATTTCTGTGGTGCTAAAATCTTGTGCGGGCATTTTTCAACACCAAATTTGCACTTCCTGGCAGAAAACCGCACAGAAACGGCATCAGAACCATTCTTCTGGCTTCTTTTGCTCAGAAGGACACTGTACTTTAGGGCCTGTGCGCACGTGTGCGTATTGCATGCAGTTACGCTGCGTTCTGCACCGCAGCATAACTGCATGCGTCCTGCGTCCCCTGCACAATCTATGGAGATTGTGCAGGAGCCGTGCGCACGTGGCATATTAGAACGCAGCGATTCGGCTGCTGCCCGAATCGCTGCTTTCTAAAAAGTGACATGTCACTTCTTTCGTGCGGTTTGCATGCTGTCTATAGGGAGAGGCAGCATGCAGAGCACACGAATCTGCCGGCACCATGCGCTTCAGAACGCAGCTTTTCAGCTGCGCTCTGAAGCGCACCTTTTCGGTGCGGTGCAGAGCGCACACGTGCGCACATAGCCTTACATCATTAGTTTCTTCATTATTCAATGGAGTGATAAAAAGACTGGAAAACAACAGTAAGGCCTTGTGCACATACAGCGTTTTTTCTTGCTTATTGTTAATCAATAAAAAGCAAGGAAAAATCATCCCAGCAAAGTCTGAGAATTGTGACTTGCTGTGCCCCCGATGTTTCTTTTTTTCTTGTTTTTTTTTTTGGTTTTTTTTTGTTGCTGAAAAAAGAAGCAACATGTCAATTGTTTTACCGTTTTTTTCCCCAATTGACTTCAATAGCATAAGTGAAAAACGCAGGGAAAATGTGTAATGCCCACGTTTTTTTTGTGTTTTGTTTTTTTATCCGCTTTTTGACGTAAGTGGGGTACCCAGCAATAAAGATGAACGATCATGATAGGCATAGATCTTTGGCTGGATCGGGATCATACATCCTATCATTTACCGCAAAAGATTTTGCCAAGGAACGATAATTGAACAAATGGCAAAAAACAACCTTTCCCTGCCCATCACAGCCATGTCAAGTATTGGCATGTAAAAAAAAAAAGCAAATGGGTTAAAGCAGTACGTATTTACCGAATCCCCGCGGCTGCAGCGTTACTTCCAGGCCCGACAATTATCTCTAATGAATATTCACTACTTTCCCCGCCCACCGGCATTTCTGATTGGCTGCAGTCAGACACCGCCACCAGACATCGTTTGTTGATTGCTTGGAATCACAGGAGCTGTCTCAGGGTCTATATCATGGTATAAAATAAATAAAACAATTGGCATAGGATCCCCCCTGTATTGATACAAGCACAGTTAAAGCCATGGCTATAGGCTGCAGCCCCCAGCCGTGCACTTATCTTGCCTGTGTATCAAAATAAAAGGAACCACATGGGGCTTTTTTATTATTATTTACATAAATAATTAAAAAAAAACAGCCTGCGATTACCCCTAGTTTTTATACCCAGCCATGATAAAGCCCGACAGCTGGGGGCAGGTATTCTCAGCCTGGCGAGTCCTATGGTTATTAGGCCGACCCCCAGGCTTAGAATAGCAACCTGCAGCTGCCCAGGATTGACGCATCCATTAGATGTAACAACCCCGGCGCTTTACTTGGATCTTCCCGATTGCCCTGATGCAGTGGCAATCCGGGGTAATATAATAGGTTAATAACAGCCCACTGCTGTCTATGACGCCCCATCACTTATCTGTAAGTAAAAGTAAATAAACCTTTCCCTGCCTTCTGAATGCTGCAATCGCACTGGGGGTTAAACTGCCGGGAGCGGCGCGGGCACTACTCTGAGCAGAGAGAGCCGGGTCCCCGCTGTAACATCAGCCTGAACCCCCGCTGTCGCCATAACAAAAAAAGCATGAAATAAAGCATGGGAAAAAACATGAGAATACTTAAGAAAAAAAGCACATTTTTTCAGCAGCTTTTTTTGTGATGGGGAAAAAAAAGCACCGTGGGCACATAGCCTAAGGAGACTGAACAAAAACTGCAGGAAACCCTAAAAAAAATTTGCAAACAGCCACAACTGTAGGAATAACGCTCAGGAAATGGCAAAATAAACCCACCAAAATGATACAAAATATGCTTCTTAAAAAAATACAGCGTTTTCTTCTGCTTGAAAAAGTTTGCCTGAGTTTAAAAGCCCAAAGCCTTCAACTTTGTATGGGTGATTTTGTTCTGTGACACGTCATTATAATGAATTTTCAGACAAAAAAATAAAAAACAAAGACATGTGAACAGCACCATAAACTATTATGTAGAATACATAGGTGAATGCTGAATGTTTGAATGAGACCTCAAGTGGAAGAATTGGGTAAGACGTCAGGCTTGAGATCTGGGTGGGGTCAGGAATGATTCCACACAGGTTGTTGTCAGGAACATAGGTGATGAATCAGTCTGTGAAGACGTTCTTACCCGGGGTCTGGCTTTTAATCCATGTCTTTGGGGGCTCGTATAATATGGAAACAGATCTGTTTTATTGGTACATTAAGCAGGTGAGGGTTACATTCAGAAAATGTTCCTTAGAACTTAATGCTTTCCATCCACACATCTGACCGGTTTGTTATATATGCAGGTCCTGAATGCTATTACTTGGAATGATAATGTACTTATGCTATTATTTGATTCTCCTCTTGTCCATAGACCACCATTAATTATAATTGAGTCCAGCACATTATGTTTATGCATGTGCTGTACACGTTTATGGTTCCCAAATAAATGTGCATGCTACAACAAATGACGTTATTTAATTATCATGAAATAATGAAAATCAGAACAATGGGCCTAATTCATAAAAGAGGGTATGCCAGTAATCTGGAGTAACGCTATGTGCGCACGTAGCGTAATTTCATGCATTTACGCTGCGTATTGCACTGCAGCGTAAATGCATGTGTCCTGCGTCCCCTGCACAATCTATGTAGATTGTGCATAATCCGTTCGCACGATGCTTTTTTGAACGCAGCGATTTGAGTGTCAAAAAATTGACAAAAATCACTGCGTTTAAAAATGTCACTTTGGATGGAGCTCCCACTCCGTCTATGGGAGAGGCAGCATCCCGAGCACATGAAATCGGCATCTATTCTGCAGACACACTGCATCCATTACGCATTTACGCAGTGTTTCTGCAGCGATTTGCAGCGCACATGTGCTGCCAAATCACTGCAGAAATTTCAGCAAGTACGTGCGTACATAGCCTTAGAGGGCTTTGACAAGTTTGTCATTTTGTCGCTACTCGAGGTTGCATTAAAATTGTGACTTTTGTCATTCTCACGCCAGTTTCGTCCAGCTGTAGCAACATGGGTAGTTTTGGTGTGGGATGTCAAATTCATGACCAGCGCTGCATTCCCTATGCCACAAATGTTACTGCAGCCAGATATGTGGGGAGGCGCTCACAAGGGTGGATGCCCGCTTGTCTGCTGCTCCTGAGGCTAGTTTCACACTTGCGTTGAACGGCATCCGTAGCATTGCGTTGTGTGACGGATGCAATGGATGTGTTGCATATAATGGCACAACGGATGCAAACAAATCATCAAATCATACAAAACAACGGAAAGCTTTTATTTTTTTTTTTTCTAGTTTTACCGGCAGCAGACTACTGTGAACGATCAGCTGATCACCCGGTGGCCGGGTCCTCAGCTGAGAGCTCTCACATGCCGGCTGCTCAGCTGGGCGCTCTCACATGCCGGCTGCTCAGCTGGGCGCTCTCACATGCCGGCGGCCGGGCGCCCAGCTGAGTGCTCTCACATGCCGGGTGCTCAGCTGAGCGCTCTCACATGCCGGCGAACGGGCAATCAGCTGAGCGCTCTCAATAGCCGGCTGCCGGGCGCCCAGCTGAGTGCTTTCACATGCCAGCGGCCGGGCGCCCAGCTGAGTGCTCTCACATGGCGGCCGGGTGCCCAGCTGAGTGCTCTCACATGCCGGCGGCTGGGTGCCCAGCTGAGTGCTCTCATATGCTGGCGGCCGGGCGCCCAGCTGAGTGCTCTCACATGCCGGCGGCCGGTCGCTCAGCTGACCGCTCTTACATGCTGGCGGCCAGGCACTCAGCTGAACGTTCGGCCACCGAGAGACAAAATAAAGTTTCTGTGATAGAAAAAAAAAAAAGATGAGCATGCGCAGTGAAAAATAAAGGATTCCGCCGCTCAAAAAACGTTACATGCTGCGTTCCTTCCGACCGGCGGAAGCAACGCAGCGTCGGCCGGCGGAAGCAATGCAGGTACTTTTGGCACAATCCGTCATCCATACAAGTCTATGGGAAACAGCGGAATCCGTTAACGGATTCCGCTGTTTTCCAAAAGGGTGGATTGTGACGGAAGGAAAAAAACGCAAGTGTGAAAGTACCCTGAGTCATGAATCGGGAGCGTCTGACTCCAGCACATCTCCTCATCATGCTTGGCCTGAACAATGCTGGTCTTGATAAATCGGGCCCAATGTGTAGGAGATCACACTGTCTTTGTTGCCAGTCGCACCCAATTTCAGTAGAGCTTTTATATTTCTAGAGCAATTACATGAATTAAAACTGAGGTTGCTTTGGACACCAGCTTTTCAGTCCAGACTTTGTCAACTATTTAACTTTATTTATTTTTTATTTTTTTACGTTGTCATATTTTGCAGGCATACATATTTTGTCATGTTTGCTACTGACACACCCTCTTATCATTTTAACTGTTAAAATTAGTACAAAAAGTCTATAACTCTATGATTGAAATGTTGCCAGGGTTTTCAAGTCTGGTATTCCTTATGTATGTATAACTGGAGTGTATTTCTACCATGTCAAAAAACGACATATGTAAGGGTATGTACGCACGCTGCATTTTTTTCTGACCACAAAGATGCAACGTTTTTGGCCCCAAAAAGATGCACAAAAACACACCCATAGGAAAAGGCATAAAAAACGCATGCACTTTTGTGCGTTTTTTGATGCGTTTTTTTTGCTGCATTTTTGTCCAATACATACAGTGGGTGAAAAACGCAGTGAAAAATGCAAAAAGAATTGACATGCTGCATTTTTGTGGTCACCACAAAGACGCAGCAAAAAAAACTGCAATGTGCGGAGAGCAAAAATATGATGTCACAGACTTTGCTGGGGAAGGAAATTCATGCAGTTTTGGGACCATAAAACCCAAAAACCGCGCAGAAACGCTGCAAAAAAAGCTACAAAAACATTGCAAAAAAACACAACGCGCGCACAAGGCCTTTGGGTTCATTCACATGTCAGATTTTTATGTATGTTTTTTTTTCCACAGATAGCACTGTTACCTATGAGAACGTATGGGGCTGTTCACGTGTTTTGTTTTGTTTTTTTTTTTGTTTTGTTTTTCTCTGCGGACTGAGTGGACTACAGAGCGCACCTACCTAAAAAGATTCTGTGTAGAAAAAAATCAGATGCAATATGGACCATCAGTGTGGTATCTGATTTTTAGAAATACATTACCATTCTGTAACAGAACACTGGAAATGGTCTTGTAAAAAAAAAAAAAAAGCATGTTTTACAGACGGCAAACGGATATCATACGGATGCTTGGTGATAAGAAAATCGCACACTCACATAGCAAAAGGAAGAAAAAATTCTGTACAACGACTTAATGATAGAAAATGTATATTTTATTGATAGAAAATAGCTAAAAAGCAGACAAACAATATTGGATTAAAATTAGCAGAGACAAAAAATGGTGAGTACCAATAGATGGCGCCCTCACCCCACAGTAGGTATATGGTAGCACATGTTAGAGTTTAGCACACAGCACAGAAAGGGCTAAAAAGCCAATATTACATACAAACTAAAGCGTGCTGCTGCTTATTAGGTGCCCGTTACTGATACATCAATTACATAGTGTCAGAAAGGTTCTTGTAACAACGCACTATAATACCTTGCAACCAACATACCTAAATGGTGGATGAGAGCCCAATTCCCCGACCCATAGGTTTCGGTATGACTCCTTCTTCCGGGGGTGTTTATTTACACTCACATAGCAGTCACCTGACATCTGGAAAACTACATGGATTTCACTCATCCTACTCTCCTGGATAAAAATCAGTCCAATTTTTCATATGTTCATGTCATCACACCACATCTTCTACGCCGGGGATCAGACTATATCCCTGTACGGTCAGACACAGCCATTACACAGCACATACCAGGGTCACATATATAAGATTATCTCAGCACAGGAACATTTTTTTAACGTATAAAATTGGGAAATTATTATTATTCCAAGATCTACTGATTTAAAATGTACTTTTTTCATGGAACAACCCCTTTAAGTTATCTGATCATTTTATAATTAATAAATCTAAATTTTTTTTTTTTGTTTTTTTTGCTTTTTGTGTCATTTTCTAAAAAATCGTAAGTTTTTTTTTTTTTTTTGTTTGTATTTTTTGGGTGGAAGGATCTGTGGATGTCTGAGGGCTTATTTTTTGCGCCCTGAGCTGACTGTTTTACTAATGCTATTTTTGGGTAGATACCATATGTTTTGATCGCCTCTTTTTGTATTTTATTGCAATGTTGCAGTGACAAAAAACACACAATTCTAGCTTTTTGATTTATTTTTTTCGCTTAACGCTATTTATCAATTGTATTATTTTATTTTATATTTTGATAGATTTCACATTTCTGACCGCAGCAATACCAAATGTGTATAGTAAATATATAAATATTTTTTTAAGTTATTTTTCAGTGGGGCTAAACTTTTTACTTTTTCTTTCTTTATATATACCGTATTTTTCGCTTTATAAGACGCACTTGATTATAAGACGCTCCACCAAATTTGGTGAAGGAAAAGAGAATTTTTTTTCTTAATGTTAAATGGGGTCCATCTTATAATGCCAGTGTCCGTCTAACAAATCATATAGGCCGGTATATGTCCCTCATAGCCCCCCATCCTAAAATTAGCCCCCTTTATCTGGATATGGCCCCCTTATATTGAATATAGCCCTCTTGTGCTGGCACACGTTCCCTGTGCTGCCTATGGCCCCCTATGGATTGCACACCTTCCCCTGTGCTGCCTATGGCCCCCTATGGATTGCACACGGTCCCCTGTGCTGCCTATGGCCCCCTATGGATTTCATACGTTCCCCTGTGCTGCTTATGGCCCCCTATGGATTGCACACGTTCCCCTGTGCTGCCTATGGCCCCCTATGGATTGCACACGTTCTCCTGTGTTAGATATCGCCCCCATGCTGCTGCCCATAGTAAAATAAAACACTCTTTCCTTACCTTCTCCAGCGCTGATCTCCCTCCTGTCTCCTTCTGTGCTTCTGTTCCTCCACTTTCTGGTTCTCGGTGCGGTCATGTGATCGGCACAGCAGAGTGACTTCATCTCTGCGTGCCTGATCACAGTGGAAGCAGGACACCGGGGAGAAACGCTGGAGGAGGTAAGTAAAGCTTTTTTATTTTAGGATGAGCAGCAGCATGGGGGCCATATCTAACACAAGGGGGCATGTACCATCACAGGGGGGTGCAGGCTCATATAGTATGCACCGCTGCCCCAGCCCATCACCGAAGTGCGGTTTCAGCACCACGGTGATGGACAGCGGCTGTGCAAATTATATGAGCGGGAGCAGGAGATCTAACACTGCCGCCCGCAGCGTTCACCTGCCCCCAGCACCGCTCCAGAGCGGACCCTGCAGTGTGTGTGTGTGTGTGTATATGTATGTATGTATGTATGTATGTATATATAATATATATTTATATATAATATATATATATATATATATATATATATATATATATATATATATATATATATATATATATATATATATATATATATATATATATATATACATATACATATACATATACATATACATATACATACACACACACACACACACCCACCCCCCCCGTATATTCGGCTTATAAGACGCACCCCCTACTTTCCCCCAAAATTTGGGGGAACTAAAGTGCGTCTTATAAAGCAAAAAATACGATATAGAGATAATATATTGTGAGACTGTGACCGGGGTTATCTATGACGGCCGGTATGTCTCGCCCCGGTTGTGCTCACTCCATGATAGAAAGTAAATCCACTCTAGGGTTAATGCTGTTTCCCTACAGGCTGAAGGAAGGGTTAAATGGAAACAGGAACAAGAGCAGGTGTGCCAGGTGTGAGGGAGTGAACAGAACTCCCTGAGCTCTCTGCTGGAGAGGCACATGTATATTGTTGTGGACTTTTGTTTGGACATTAAACCGTGTGCTGTGAACCTTAATGCCTGGATCCCGTGTCTTCTGCTGCGCAGCCGACCGTGCTACCTCACATATGGTGGAGAATCGGCGGGCATGCCAGCCGGTGAGGTGTAGCATCCATCCCTGGTGACCCAGTAGCACATGTCCTGGATTCGAGTGGCTATACTACAGCCCAAACCCGGCGACGCCATGGAGGCCATACTACAGCAGCTGGCTCAGGCTAATGCACAGCAACAACAGGCTAATGCACAGCAACAACAGGCTAATGCACAGCTACAAGAGGCCAATGCACAGCAGCAACAGACCAATGCACACCTGCTCCGGGCGTTGGAACGTCAGCAGCAATCCTTGCAAGTGCAGGACAAAAGGCACCAAGAACAGCTGGTTCAGGCCAATGCACGTCAGCAGCAAGCCTTGCAATTGCAGGAACAAAGACATCAAGAACAGATGGTTCTCCTGGCCAAGTCGATCCGTGCCGGACCGGCAGCAACAACCCCGGGACCGGGTGACGACGGCAGCGTCCGGAAAGCGGTGAGACAAGCGTTGCAAAAGATGACCCCGGGGGATGATGTGGAAGCGTTCCTGGCGGTGTTTGAGCGGGTGGCCGAGCGGGAAAAGCTGCCGACCCCCCAGTGGGCTGAGGTATTGTCGCCCTATCTGACGGGGGAACCCCAAAAAGCGTACCTGGACCTCTGTACCGAGGACGCCATTGACTATGTGACCTTGAAAGCCGAAATACTGGCTCGGTTGGGGGTGAATACCTATGTACGGGCTCAGCGGGTAAATCAGTGGTTCTATGAGGAAGCCAAACCCGTACGCTCCCAGGCCTATGACTTATTGCATCTTGTAAAAAAGTGGTTGCAGCCTGACACTCTGAGCCCGGCGCAAATGGTGGAAAGGGTAGTAGTGGATCGTTTTGTGCGCACTTTACCCGTCACCGTTCAACGGTGGGTAGGACAGGGTGACCCGAGTACCCTGGACCAATTAGTGTCCCTGGTAGAGCGGCATGTGGCTACGCAGGACTTGATACGGGACACTGAGACTTTGCGTACCGCCCGTCGGTCCGGCCCCGCCAAGCCTAGGGCCAAGGACCCACCGCTGACAACGGTGCAGGAATCCCCTACCGTCCCGTCAGAGGCCGCGCCCACCATTCCTGAGGTCCGGAAGGTTCTGTACCCTAAACGACAACCCGTCAAGGGGGTTTCCGTCCCCATTAGATGTTGGCGATGCCAGCGGGTGGGACATATGGAAGCCCAGTGTCCACTCACCACGGAGCCCATGGATTGTGGGGTTACCCGGCGGGGTTCAATGTATGCTCAGGTGGTGTGTACCGCTGACCTGGTCTCCCCAAAGACGGAGCCCCATTTGTGCCAAATACAGGTGAATGGATGTCCGGTTACAGGATTGTTGGATTCCGGGAGCTTAGTGACCCTTGTGCGATCCACCTTGAGGGCTAAAGTAAAGGCCACAGGACGTACCGTGGGGGTGGTTTGCATACATGGGGACCACCGAGACTATCCCACGGGGATTGTCACCATCACAGCACCTTGCGGTCAGGTGCAACATGAGGTGGGACTTCTTAACACTCTTCCTTATGACGTGATCCTAGGAAGGGATCTGCCCTATTTTTGGACTTTATGGAGGGGACCCCCTAAGTCCCCTCAGATATTGGTCAGTCCGGGACCTGAGCCCTACAATCCTGAATCCGGGACGCCTGCCATAGGGGTCACCATGATAGGGACAGAGTGTGAACCCGATAGGTCACCCCTAGAGGTATTGGCAGGAGAGGCTGAAATGGTCGAGCCCATCCCGGAGTTGGAGGCGTCCCCGGATACGTTTGGGACAGCCCAACTCCAGGACCCTACGTTAATACATGCCCGGAGTCGGGTGACAGTAGTTGACTGGGTGACACAGCTGCCCGGTGCCCAGGTAAGGTACCCCCATTTCGCTCTTAAGCAAGATTTACTCTACCGGGTAGATGAAATACGGGGCGTGGGGGTAGAGCAGTTGGTGGTGCCCCAGCCGTATCGCCGGCGGGTCCTCGACTTGGCTCATAAACACCTGATGAGTGGCCACCTAGGGGTCAAGAAAACGCAGGAGCGAATATTGCAAAGGTTCTATTGGCCCGGGGTTTTTGGGGAGGTAAAACGGTTCTGCGAAACCTGCCCGGAGTGTCAGCTTACCGCACCCCTGACCCATTTTCGCAGTCCGTTGGTACCGTTACCCATTATAGAAGTCCCAATTGAACGGATAGGGATGGATCTGGTGGGGCCCCTCGTAAAGTCCGCTCGAGGGCACCAACACATCCTAGTGATCGTTGACTATGCCACCCGGTATCCCGAGGCGATACCTCTCAGACATACTGCAGCAAAGCTTATAGCTCGGGAGTTGTTTGCTGTGTTCTGCCGGGTGGGGTTGCCCAAGGAGATCCTTACGGATCAGGGGACCCCATTCATGTCTAAAGTGACCAAAGAGCTATGCCGGCTACTCCAGATCAAGCAGTTGCGTACGTCTGTGTATCATCCTCAGACGGATGGGTTAGTAGAACGATTCAATAAAACCCTGAAAACCATGCTCAAAAGGGTGATTTCCAAAGACGGGAAAGACTGGGATATGATGCTTCCCTATTTGATGTTTGCCATACGAGAGGTGCCACAGGCATCCACGGGGTTTTCGCCTTTAGAGTTGTTATACGGGCGACATCCCCGGGGATTGTTGGACCTGGCAAAGGAAACATGGGAGCAAGAGCCCACCCCCCATAAAAGTGTGATTGAACACATTTTGGGTATGCAGAACCGCATAAGCGCGGTCATGCCAATTGTGAAGGAGCATTTACAGGAGGCTCAGGCCGCGCAAAGCGGCCGCTACAATAGACAAGCCACCGTGCGGACCTTTAAACCCGGGGATCGGGTGTTGGTGTTAATCCCCACGGCGGAGAGTAAATTCCTGGCTCAGTGGCAAGGCCCCTACGAGATAAAGGAAAGAGTCGGGGTGGTTAACTATAAAGTATTGCAGCCCGGTAGGCGGAAACCTGAACAAATATACCATGTCAACCTATTAAAACCTTGGCAGGAACGGGAAAGCCTGATGGCTGTTTTTTCCCCATCTCCCTCCTCTTCGGGTCGTTCACCTCCGGCTCCAGCGACCTCCGGAGAGGACGAACCGGAAGTAAGGATTGGAGAAGCCCTCACCAAGACTCAGAGGCGAGAGGCCAGACGGTTGGTTCAGCAGAACCCCGATGTCTTCTCCGAGCTGCCCGGTAGGACCAGTCTGATACGACATGACATTGTCACCGAGCCTCACCTGAAGGTACGCCTGAAGTCATACCGGGTACCGGAGGCTCGACGACAAGCCATATCGGAGGAAGTAAAGACAATGTTACGCCTGGGGGTCATCGAAAAATCCCGGAGTGAATGGGCTAGTCCGATTGTCCTAATACCAAAACCCGATGGCTCCTTAAGGTTCTGCAATGACTTTAGGAGATTGAACGAAATATCCAAGTTCGATCTCTACCCCGTGCCCCGGGTGGATGAGCTGATTGATAGGCTGGGACAGGCGCGATACTTCACCACGCTCGACCTGACCAAGGGGTACTGGCAGGTGCCACTGACGGAGTCCGCCAAGGAGAAAACCGCTTTTGTTACGCCGGAGGGTCTCTTCCACTATTTTGTCTTGCCTTTTGGGTTGCATGGCGCTCCGGCCACGTTCCAGAGGTTGATGGACTTAGTGCTGGAACCCCACCAGGCGTATGCATCAGCGTACCTTGATGACATCATTATTTACAGCTCCGATTGGCAGACCCACTTGGAACAGGTACAAGCGGTGGTGGACGCGCTTCGAACAGCCGGATTGACAGCCAATCCCAAGAAATGTGCGTTGGGACTCACGGAAGCCCGCTACTTGGGCTACGTGATAGGCCAAGGAGTGATTAAGCCCCAAATTAACAAGGTTGAGGCGATCCAGAAGTGGCCTAGACCCCTGACCACGAAGCAGGTTAGGGCCTTCCTGGGTATCGTGGGGTACTACAGGAGGTTTGTAAAGGATTTTGCGGGACTATCAGCCCCCTTGACGGACCTTCTCAAAGGCAAGAAGTCTGTCATGGTGCGCTGGACTCCGCAGGCCGAGGACTCCTTCCGGGCCCTGAAGGGGGTCCTGTGCGGACAGCCCGTTCTCGTACACCCTGATTTTCGGAAGGAGTTCATAGTTCAGACTGACGCCTCAGAGGTCGGCCTGGGGGCAGTGTTGTCTCAGGTGGTTCAGGGGGAGGAACACCCCGTCACCTTCTTAAGTAGGAAGCTCACCCCTCCCGAGCGGAATTATAGCGTAGTGGAGAAGGAGTGCCTGGCGATCAAGTGGGCCTTGGAGTCCCTACGCTATTACCTGCTGGGACGGCAGTTTCGCTTGGTGATGGATCACTCTCCACTGGTCTGGATGAGGTCCGCCAAGGAACGGAATGCCCGGGTTACCCGGTGGTTCCTTTCTCTGCAGAACTTCCGGTTTACGGTTGAACATAGGGCCGGTGGGTTGCAGGGCAACGCCGATGCCTTGTCCCGCGGCCCGTGTTTGATGGCGGGAGTTCAACCCCGCACGCTTGAACTGAGGGGGGGGTATGTGAGACTGTGACCGGGGTTATCTATGACGGCCGGTATGTCTCGCCCCGGTTGTGCTCACTCCATGATAGAAAGTAAATCCACTCTAGGGTTAATGCTGTTTCCCTACAGGCTGAAGGAAGGGTTAAATGGAAACAGGAACAAGAGCAGGTGTGCCGGGTGTGAGGGAGTGAACAGAACTCCCTGAGCTCTCTGCTGGAGAGGCACATGTATATTGTTGTGGACTTTTGTTTGGACATTAAACCATGTGCTGTGAACCTTAATGCCTGGATCCCGTGTCTTCTGCTGCGCAGCCGACCGTGCTACCTCACAATATATAGATATATATATATATAGATATATATATATATATATATATAGCTATCTCTTGTGAGAGTGTGTGCACACAGTGCGTTTTTTTATTGCATATTTTTTTCCTCAAACAGCAGCTCAGTAAAGTTTTGTCACAAAACTGCATGCAAAATCCTTATGCCAGCAAAGTCAATGAGAATCCTGAAGTCTCATGCACATGTTGCTTTTTTTCCCTTGCAGATTGGTGCAGAATAACTGCAGCATATCAGTTCTTTCAGCGTTTTTGCAGTGTTTTTCCTTCCAGAATGCATAAGGCCTAAGCGACACAGCATGAATATCGGTGCGAGTGGAGTGCAATAAAAAAAATCGCATTCCACTCTGACCAATATTAACCTATATCCCAGCACCCATGAGCGATTATTTTCTCAGCCCTAATCAGACCGAGAAAACAATCGTAGCATGCCGCAACTGTAACGCGATCATTGTTTCTCTCGCACCCATTCAAGTGTATGGGGCGAGAGAAAGATCGCACTGCACTTGCAGTACACTGGTGTACTGCGAATGCAGTGCGAGAATGCCAATAGCCGGCTACGGAGGAGAGAGGGAGAGAAATCCCTCCCTACCCTCCTCAGTGCCGACCCGCCCCGCTCGCACGATCGGACCTCAGTCGCAGGGACACTCATGCGACGGGATCGCAGTAATCCCCGTATGGCCCCGGCCTAAAAAACGCTTTTTTTTTTTTTCTGTAAAGAGATGCAGATTTGGTGGTTAATTTTCTGCAACTAAATACTGAGCATTCTCACATAGCCTTGTTGTATTTACTAGTCCCCTCAGGGGACTTGAAGCTGCAATCGTCCGATCACCTCTGCTTTATAGAGCAATGCTCCAGCACTGCTCGATATAGCAAACCTCATGCCCCTTATTTACAGGAACAGTATAATGACACGCACAGGTCATCAGCACTGCTCTGTACAGCAGAAATCACAATCTCATATGAATGCCAGCTCGCAGCCGGCGTTCACAGGAGGATCGTCATGACATACACACTGGCCATCTGACCTCTGGCTGTCATGAGAAACAATCGGTGCCCTGTGATCACTTCATGAGCATGCTGATGGGAGCGAGGAATGGCGTGCTCCCCGCAGTTATGTGTTAAATCTCAGTGTCTGAGACTGACAGTAGGATTTAACTACTTAACAGCTTTATCTAGATCTTCGATCCATTCACGACTGTCAGAGGCACATGTCGACTGATTAAGTCAGGGAAAGATGGGGGCTCAGCGTGTGAGCCTGCATCAAAGGCGGGGAAATGACATGGCATAAATATGCGTCTTATGTTGTGAAGGGGTTTAGGACATGTAACAGCGAAAATGCTTAAATGTTTTGAGGAGATTTTCCACCAACTTTTCATAGTTATCTGCTGTTGAGATTCCCCAAAAATTAGTTACTATTAATGTGAATGCTACCCACACAGCATTTTCCTTGCCATGCAGCAAACTGTGAAACTCCTCATCTTGAAGAAGCTTATGAATCTGAGGTCCAATAGAGGCTCCTACTTTTATGTATGCATCCCTAAATCTTGGAAATGTATTAATGAGATACTTGAATGCTTTTTCAATTTTATCCATTGCCTTTACATAGTTCTTCATTAGGCCCAACTTTGTATGCAATGGTAGTAACAAAATCTTATGTGGGTCAACAAGTGCTGGATGCAGGACATTTTTACTCCTTGGGTGTAGTAAATGTCAAGAGGCCAGTATTTTATTGTAGTGATATTCTCTTGCACGACTATTGCACTCACACAGAAAGCAGCAGTACTTTGTATATCCACCCTGGAGACCAAGTAAGTTGGCAACCACCTTTAAGTCACCACAGAAAGGCCATAAATGTTGGACATAGTTCTAGCACCTCAATAGCTCTTTCATGTTGTCATAGGTTTCTATCATGTAGACTGCATAACCAACTGGTAGCGCATTGCCATTATGCAGCAAGGCGGCTTTAAGCTTGTTTTAGACAAATCGATGAAGAGCCTGCATTAGTCTTCAGAGCTTCCTTTAAACTGTTGATGTTGTTGCATGCCACAAGATCACCCTCCATGAAGATTTATTGGACAAGATTTTTGTCACGGTCGCGTAATGTAGAAACCCAAACATCATCTGCAAAGAGATTCCACTGCTATAGCGTGAAATCTAAGAGCTCAGCCTTACTTTTTGGCAGATCCAAAACTCTAACAAGATCGTTCAGTTATCTTTTGTGTTATAAGGTGTGGTTTTTTTTGAGGTTGGTGACGGAAAGTCTGGGTCATGAGAGGACGGCACTTCATGACACCAAGTGTGCTCTTCCTCACTTGACTCAACTGAAAATGTTTCTGGTGCTGTTCAACCAGTAGTTCTTTTGTGTGATACTGGGCGTATTGCATATGGAATGTTTGAATACTGTAAAGTCCACTTCTTCCAGGAAACTCCTTTCCTAATGAGGGACACCATGCACAAATAGCAATTCGTAGTGTTATCAGTTTGTTCTCTCCATATCATGGGGATTTCAAACAGCATAATTTCCTCTTCTCGTGCAACCACTGGGTAAGATGTGATGTACATTTATTGCAGCATATGTGTGGAGCCCAACTCTTGTCATGATCACCTATTCGGCAGCCAAAATAAAGTCCGTAGGCATTCCTTATCATGATAGTCAAGTTTTTCCTTTGTGACTCAAAAATTACTGACTCCTCCACATACGTGGCAAAAACTATCTGCTTTGTTAATGCAAGAACGAGACATATCAGAAAAACGTATATAAACTAGTAATGAGTGAATACTAAATATTCTGGTTATTCGTGCCAAATACCTGGTACTATATCATTATTTGTCACAACTAACCTAATGCAAGTCAATGGGGAACCCGAGCATTTTTCTTGAAGATTTCCCAGAAAATTGCTCGGGTTCTCCATTGACTTGCATCAGGTTTGTTATTTGTGACAAATACTGGAATAGTACTAGGTATCCAGTGCAAATAACTCGAACCAAGTAATAGAAACATGTCAATATGCTAAGAAACTAAGGAAAGAAATCCAAAAAACTGTATAACTTGCACAGAGAGCATTTCCAAAAGTAGGTGATGCAACTGTAATTGGGATCACATCATCAGAGCTGAGTTTTTTTGATTGGTCACCGGCTAAGACAATGATGGCTAACCTAGAACACGCGTGTCAGAAGTGACACGCCAAGTCATTTTTAAAGACATGCCCAGAAGGGGTAGGTGGCCACATCCCGATCAATAAGACATGCTGCTGTTGATTTAACTAGAACTGCATGTGTGGCCCTAAAGTGTTCAGAAATGACCGGCCCACGAAGAGCCATACATGCAGTTCTAGGTATATCACCGGCGGCCGTGGCTTGTCTGTAGTTTGTGTTCTGTACCTTTTAATCAGGGTCCTGAGTGAGACATGCTTACATACCACACAGTGTGTAAGGCCCGTTTCACACATCCGTCATTTTGCCGGATCCCGGATCCAGCACGCATGCAGTACAGTACATTCATTTACAGTGGAAGCGAGACACCATGCGGTTGTGTGCTTCATGCACAACCGCATTTGTCCGCGTGGTGTCGCGCTTCCACCGTAAATGAATGTGTACTGTACTGCATGCCGGATCCGGCATCCGGCCTAACATGCCTCTCTCTAACGCAGCGAAGTATGAAGACAGGCACCATTGCAGATGGGCGCCATTACAGTGTGGCTGCTGCAGTAAGTCCACACATCAGCATCTTTATAGAACGCTGCTGTTGCCAGTTGGAATCTGGTTCAGCAGCGCTCAGGATAGATATGTTATAAAGATTTTGGTGGGGGGTCTGGGGAAGAAGGAAGAGCAAATAATGACTGCTGGGGGAGAGGAAGAAAAGATACTGACTGTTAGGGTGCAGAGAAGATATTGACTTCTTGGGGGAAGGAGAGGAGAAAAGACTGCTAGGGGGAAGGGGTGGAGAGGAGATAATGACTGCTTGGGGGGAGGAGGGGAGAGGAGTTAATGACTGCTGGGGTGAGGGAGGAGAGGACATAATGTCTGCTTTGGGGAGGAGGAAGAAGAGATAGTGACTTCTGGGGGGGAGGGGGAGAGGACATAATGACTGCTGGGTTTGAAGTGTACGAAATACCAAACTTCAATTGAAGATTTAGCCAAAAAAATTCAGCAACAAAAAAGTCACTAAAGTTATAGAATTTTGTTTTGCTTTATTAATAAATACGGTACATGTATTAAAATATTACATATTGTTAATATAGCTACAAATAAAACAAAATTATGGATTTTTCGAGAAGTGACATACCACCCGAGTTATGCTCGTTTTTGGGGGGGGGTTACCCATTTTGACACCCCGAGCTCAAAAGGTTGGCCATCACTGCCCTAAGATGATAGAGTATTGAAAGCTCAAGAGACTAAATAATTGATATAATAGGCTAGACACTAACAATGGAACACCAATGATGAAATAATAAAGACGCAATTTTTCTACATGCCTACGTGTCGTAACTAATTACAACCTCCTCTGCATCTTTAAAATTAGAGCCAATCCGCAAATTTAAGTACCATTTCGTTTTCAGCAACACAAAATTAGTTTTGGGTTACTGTTTTCGTGACTGAACCAATTTGGCTGCAGTAACCGTGTTAAGCGGGCTTTACACGCTACGATATATCTAATGAGATGTTGGCGGGGTCACGTCGTAAGTGACGCACATCCGGCATCGTTAGTGATATCGTAGCGTGTGACAGCTATGAACGAGCAGAAATACTCACCTTCTCGTTCATCGCTGACACGTCGCTCATTTTCTAAAAATCGCACGTCCTGTTGTTCATTGTTCCCGAGGCAGCACACATCGCTACGTGTGACACCCCGGGAACGATGAACTGCAGCTTACCTGCGGACGCCAATGCGGAAGGAATTACGTCCCGCTCATCTCTGCCCCTCCGCTTCTATTGGCCGGCCTCTGTGTGACGTCGCTGGGACGCCGAATGTCCCTCCCCCTTCAGGAAGTGGGTGTTCGCCGCCCACAGTGAGGTCGTTTGGAAGGTAAGTACGTGTGACGGGGGGGTTACAACATTGTGCGACACGGGCAAGAAATTGCCCGTGCCGCACAAACGATGGGGGCGAGTGCGATCGCACGAGAAATTGTAAGGTGTAAAGCAGCTTTAATCAGTGTTGTTAAGTAAGGGTACATGTGACTTTTGATTGCTATTACACTGTTTTGGAGGGAGGGATGAGGTGATCAAAATCGCAACTAACATTGAGTAAACTGTTTTTTGTTTTTTTTTTCGTTTTTAACAAGAAACCTACTAAAATGTTAAAATGTCTAGTTTCTTTATTTTTTAGCCATAAATTGTATGCAAAACGGGTATAAAAACTCTTCACATTAACCGTGATTTTCTTCTTCCTTGTTTTTTTTTTTTTTTTTAGGTACAACGCATCTCTGGCAAGTGGGAAATTAATAACCATGAAAATCAAAATGCGCTGGACCTTGACATAAAAGTTTTAATCGGCACTGTTACATTTTGCAATAAAGATGGAGGAGAAATTAACCAGACAACATATTTTTCCATGTGTGATGTGTGTGAAGGTAACTTATTCTAGTGGTGTTTAGTATATGTAATTTAATGGACTGCTGCATAATCTACAATGGAATATATTCACTAAGCTAAATGCACCAAATGTATTTAAGAAACACAAATGTAGTTAATTACTTAACCAAGTACATCCCAATAGAAGGCATAACACAAATTGAAATCTGCTAATTTTATTTTTGTCAATGATTAACTTTACTAAATATGGAATGTTATTTGGCATCCATGTAATATAATGTCCTTGTGTATTATGCAGCCCGAGCTAATCTGTTTTACTTTCATTATGTACACACAACTGTTCTGTGAGATCTACCCTTTATTACTGCGTCTAGCTTCTTCTTGGCCCATGATACATAGGTATCTATAATCCATTCTTACCTATATACCTGTATACAAAAAGAACTAAGACTGCAACATAGATTTCCCCTATACACTGTGTGCAGAATTATTAGGCAAATGAGTATTTTGATCACATGATAATTTTTATACATGTTGTCCTACTCCAAGCTGTATAGGCTTGAGGGCCAACTACCAATTAAAGGGAACCAAACATCAGGATTTTGGTATACAAGGTAAAGCCAGTACAGTACTGGCACTATCAGGCACATTGTGTACATACCTTTAGTGGGGAGCTCCGATGTTTAGGCTTTGAAATCCATGTTTATAAGTTTGAAAATTCATCATGTTTTTGATTGACGTGTGCAACTCTGCTGATAATGGCTGGGCGGGTTATGCACATGATTCCCGCCCCCCGCTGCCTGTTCCTCCCTCCCTCTGGCTGTATGTAAATTTCTCTATTCAGAAACACTGCTTCGGAGTTAGCGCCTGCGCATACCGCTTATCTCCGGCGCCATGTTTCTGAACCTGCAGTACCTAGTATTGTGCATGAAAGGCCGGCGCATGCGCCCTCGCTTCTTCAGATCTCGTTGTGACCGCGGACTGGAGAACAGCTGATCTTACCGATTAGCTGCAGCAGACGATATCGTAGCAGACGTTTGCTGCAGCTAATCTGGGTAAGATCAGCTGTTCTCCAGTCCTGTTGTGACCGCGCGCACTCCCGCGGTCACAACGAGATCTGAAGAAGCGAGGGTGCATGCGCTGCCCTCTCATGCACAATACTAGATACTGCGGGCTTCAGAAACATGGCGCCGGAGATGAGCGCTATGCGCAGGCACTAACTCCGACGCCGTGTTTCTGAATAGAGAGATTTACATACAGCCAGAGGGAGGGAGGAACGGGGGGGGGGGGGCGGTAATCATGTGCATAACCCGCCCGGCCATTATCAGCAGAGGTGCACACGTCAATCATAAACATGATGAATTTTCAAACTTTATAAACATGGATTTCAGAGCCTAAGCATCCGAGCTCCCCACTAATGGTATGTACACAATGTGCCTGATAGTGCCAGTACTGTACTGGCTTTACCTTATATACAAAAATCCTGATATTTGGTTCCCTTTAAGTAAATCAGGTGATGTGCATCTCTGTAATGAGGAGGGGAGTGGTGTAATGACATCAACACCCTATATAAGGTGTGCTTAATTATTAGGCAACTTCCTTTCCTTTGGCAAAATGGGTCAGAAGAGAGATTTGATGGGCTCTGAAAATTGTGAGATGTCTTGCAGAGGGATGTAGCAGTCTTGAAATTGCCAAACATTTGAAGCGTGATTACCGAACAATCAAGCATTTCATCGCAAATAGCCAACAGGGTTGCAAGAAGTGTGTTGGGCAAAAAAGGCGCAAAATAACTGCCCATGAATTGAGGAAAATCAAGCGTGAAGTTGCCAAGATGTCATTTGCCACCAGTTTGGCCATATTTCAGAGCTGCAACGTGACTGGAGTATCAAAAAGCACAAGATAAGATAAAACATCAAGACTGGGCCAAGAAATATCTTAAGACTGATTTTTCCAAGGTTTAATGGACTGATGAAATGAAAGTGACTCTGGATGGGCCAGAGGCTGGATCAGTAAAGGGCAGAGAGCTCCACTCCGACTCAGACGCCAGCAAGGTGGAGGTGGGGTACTGGTATGGGCTGGTTTCATCAAAGATGAACTTGTGGGACCTTTTCGGGTTGAGGATGGAGTGAAGCTCAACTCCCAGACCTACTGCCAGTTTCTGGAAGACCACTTCTTCAATCAATGGTACAGGAAGAAGTCGGTATCGTTCAAGAAAAAAATGGTTTTCATGCAGGACAATGCTCCATCACATGCATTCAAGTACTCCACAGCGTGGCTGGCCAGTAAAGGTCTAAAAAGATGAAAAAATAATGACATGGCCCCCTTGTTCACCTGATCTGAACCCTATAAAGAACCTGTGGTCCCTGATAAAATGTAAGATCTACAGGGAGGGATAACAGTACAGCTCTCGGAATAGTGTCTGGGAGGCTGTGGTGGCTGCTGCACGCAATGTTGATCGTAAACAGATCAAGCAACTGACAGAATCTATGGATGGTAGGCTGTTGCGTGTCATCATAAAGAAAGGTGGCTATATTGGTCACTAATTTTTTGGGGGTTTGATTTTGCATGTCAGAAATGTTAATTTCTAAATTTTCTGCAGTTATATTGGTTTACCTGGTGAAAATAAACAAGTGAGATGGGAATATATTTGTTTTTTTTATTAAGTTGCCTAATAATTCTGCACAGTAATGGTTACCCGCACAAACCGATATCCTCCTAAGATAGCCAAATCTAAAAAAAGAAAAAAAAAAACACTCCAACTTCCAAAAATAATAAGCTTTAATATTTGAGTCTTTTGGGTTGATTGAGAACATAGTTGTTGATCAATAATAAAAAAAATCCTCTAAAATACAACTAGCCTAATAATTCTGCACACAGTGTACAGTATATAGATGCTGCACACTGTCTCCATCCCCTCCCAGCGGTATCTTCCAGCCAAGAGGCAGGAAGTCTCACAAAGTTGTCAAAAGTATGAGAAATTATCACTGTGTGAGAAGCCTGACTGCAGATGACTGTTCCTTTTAAAGATTAAATGTCGTTTAAATTTTTATTTCTATAATCGTTTGCATGATCATGGCCTAACATTTTCCAACTGACAGCTTTCACACAGTTTGCTGCTTCTATGTTTTTAAATCATTTCGTTAATGTTTCCATGGTTACTGAAGTACATTAATTATCATTTCATAAGTTCTTGAACTTTTATTGAAAAATACTGCAAGTTTATGCGAAGACTCAATATTTAGTATTGACCCTTATACTCCAAGAGTTCTGCAGTTTGCATTGGCATCATAGTCTGTGTGACAGGTGGATAAGGTTAAGCACCTTTTGCCTTCACCAGGGGGGCAATTTGAAAAATAAAATTACTAACTGTGCTTGCGGCCGCCGGTAACCTGATAACTGTGTTTATGATAAAGTGTCAGTTGCTATGGCTGGAGTCACACTTATGAGTGACTCGCGCCAGTCTCGCAGCGCATCACCCGGTATGGCCTGATGCTCTCCAGACAGGAGTATTTCATAGAAATATATGCAGTTGACCCGCTCCTGTCCGGAGAGCGTGCGGTCATGCCAGTTGATGTGATGCGAGATTGTCACGAGTCACTCGCAAGTGTGACTCCAGCCTAACACTGCTGACCACTCTCTCTGCCTATGCTTTCCATTTGGTTCCTTCCCTGCTTTTGCTTTTAAGACTCAAATACAATGGAAGATGAGCACCGCCTGGGACTGGAGCAGGGGAACTCCAATCAGCTCCCTGCTCTACTGGTTACTCCTGTGAGCTGCAGTTTACTTCCGGCTTTCAGCTTGTTAAAGACCAGCGCCATTCAGGGGATATTGGGCAGATATCTTACTTGTGTGGCTGTGGGGAACATCATACTTTATGGGGGGGGGCTTTTAAGGACAACATTTTGTATGTGGGAGGGGCGCTTAAGGTAGATTATACTGCGTATAGGATACTGGTGATCATCATACTATGTCTGAGGACCTGTCGTGGCCATCATACTACTAGGGTGGTTGTGAGGGACATTTATGCTATGTATAAGGGACAGTGATTGACATCATGCCATTATACTATATGGGGGGCGTGGGAGCCATTATACTGTGTAAAGGGAGCTGTGGTGACGATGCTCAACAGTGCTGTATAGGGTCTGTGGGAGACCTTATACTGTATAGGGCAGGGCTGTGGAGTCGGAGTCTGTGTTCATTTTGGTGGCATCGGTATAAAATGGACCGACTCCGACTCCTAAAATATATACTAAATTGGGTACAGTAGTTCAATGTCGAATGTTCTGAATATTTTTTCATAGGTATTTGGGAAAGTTATGAAATGTCCTATAAATGGCTGTTCTCTTCCTGATCTAAGGCTATATTCACACACAGCGTTTTTGCTGCGTTTTTTGAGGATACGTTTTTCAGCTGCAAAAGCAGATCAGCTTTTTAAAAAAACTGCATCACCTGAAAGGTTTTTGAGCTCATAGAAAATGTTTTCAATAGCAAAAGCAGATTAGACAAACGCCACACAAACCGTCATGCTCATTCTTTGTGAGAATCCGTTTTTGAGCCCAAAAACGGATCCTCACAAAACAATGCTTCAAACAGAAGTACAATTAAACTGAAGAATGAGAGTAATGAACAACAGCTAGAAGAAAATTTAGAATTCAGTAAATTAGAGATGGAAGGCCACAGTGCTGTTCATGTAACTGAGGAACAAACGGATATTACAACAGAAGAACAGCAAAATGATACTTTAGAATTAGATGATCTTGTTGAAGCTGCTTCAAAACACTTTCATATTCATCACATGTGCTGTGTTGTGCACACGCTGCAGCTAGCAATAAGAGATAGTCTGCAAGAGGGACATGCTGGAAATCTGATTGGAAATGTGAGGAAATTGGTTATTGCCGCTAGAACCCCTAAACTTGATTCCATCTTGAAGAGACGTGCTGGGAAAGGGGCAATTGTTGATCAAGCCACTCAGTGGGGCAGCACTTATTTCATGATTGAGCGATTGCTTGAACTAAAACGGTTTCTTATAGATCTGGCGAATCCTCAGGTAACACTGAAAGAAGGTCAATGGACACAGGTGGCTGAATTGAAGGAATTGCTTAATCACCCATTCACCATGACTAAAAAAATTACAAGCTGAGGATTTAACTCATGGCATTATCATAAGGGAGTGGAAGAACTTGCTATTTTGCCTGTTCCAAAGAGGAGGTTTAATCGCAGATGGCATTTCTGCTTCAATGAAATGGAGAGAGACACAGCTATTGGAAAATAAAATTCTTCTGGCAGCTGTTTATGTGGACCCAAGTCATCGTATACTGCTTGATGATCAACCGCTTACTAAAGAAAAAGAAGCTCTGACTGAGGTAGCAGTTAGGATGAGTTGCCTACAGGACTGCTAGGCGCTAGAGGACTTGGGTCCTGACAGTGCTACTGCTGCCATATCTTCATTCTCATCAGATGAGGAGTTTAACTTTGACAAGTATTTGGATGATTTGGAGCAGGCAAAGCGTTGCCGCAGGGAAAAAGATTTGACTCCGTCTCCTATAGCAGCAGATTGACCAGATTTCAGTAAAATTTTTCACTTGCTCTCAAAGAAATAGAAACATTCAACCATACATCAAAACTGACTGTGCATGAGGCAATTCCTTTATACCCGGAAATTGTTAGAGATGTTGCCCATGTGGTTACGGCTTTGCCTCCAACCCAAGTTAGTGTAGAGAGGTTGTTCTCTAGCCTTAAAATTATTAGAACAACTTCATTGACTGCACAAATGTTTTTTAGTATATTTTTGTTGAAAACTGATGTTTGCCACTTACATAGTTTATTACATAGTGATATATATATATATTTGTATATAGTGTATTACATATTTACAATTTATTACAGTTTTGTGTTCTAAAGTTGTATTCCAATAAATATATTTCATGATCTAAATATCTTGATCATATTGTATCACAAAGATGATTAAATGACTGATGTTCACATTGTGCTACAATAAATTTTTCACTTAAATATAAGCAATATATGTGGGAGTCAGAGTCAGTGCAAGGGAAACTGAGGAGTCAGAATCGCAGGTTTGGCTTACTGACTCCACAGCCCTGGTATAGGGAGAGAGACGGAGGCTTTGGTGGCCAAAGACCTAGGATTGGGTGAAAATAAGTTGATGTTTTAGTCCCCCTTATTTTTTTTGGCTGAGTCTGATGTAATTTGGACTGTGTTCTATCAGAACTATGATTTCTTGACAGTCCTTAGTCTGACACCCGGAGTTGTGGTTACTAGCCATTACTTTGTTACCATTGTTAAGGACAAACTGGGTGTTGTAGGTTCAAGTCATGCAAATGTATATGGGGCTGATCTGATATTGCAATTGATTGTTATACCAATCTTTATTTTTGTAGTCAAGTAGCGATGGTGGTTTTGGTGCTGTATTCATGTATTGATGACAGTTCTGGTGCCATGTTCATGTGACGATGAAGGTTATGCCATATTCATGCTCTGATAATAGTTCTGATGCTGTATTCATGTAGCGATGATGGTACTGGTGATGAACACATCATCAGAACCATCATCACTTAATGAATACATCACCAGAGCCACCATCAGTACAAAAACACATCACCAGAACCATTGTTGCATGATTACTAAGAACAGTCAGTTTTTTTTCGCAAGCTGTATTTAGCCCATGACGGATGCAAACATCATCATGCATATGCCTTTAACTATAATGGGGTCTTTTTGTTTTCTATTAGGTTATCTGTCAAATACTGGACACTTTAATTGAAACCAAATACCGTAGTACCCATTATAGTTAAACTACCGGTATGTTCGTCTTTATGACTAACTTAGGGTTTGACTTTTAATATTAAGGATGACATGAATGAATATCATTATTTGTCCCTGGTATCATGTAAATGGTACACACTAAGCGATATTTTTCTAACTTAAATTGTACCTTCTGTTAAGCCACAACTCTAAGGTACACCCTCTTTTTTTTTTTTTTTTTTTATTGTTGCTGGTATACTTTTGTGAAAAAGATAACAATTCTACTGAAGTAGTCATTTAGTCATCTGAGCTTGTTATCTGACCCATCTGTGGGGCTGGAGATCTGGGGGTCTTGTTACCTTAAGGCCCCGTCACACACAGAGATAAGTCTTTGGCAGATCTGTGGTTGCAGTGAAATCATGGACATATTGTTCCATTTGTACACAGCCACAAACCTGGCACTGATTGTCCACAATTTCCCTGCAACCACAGATCTGGTGCAGATTTATCTCTGTGTGTGACAGGGCCTTTAGTCTCTGTCCCATTCCTTTGCTGGTGTGAGTGGAGAGTGCCATTAGCCTCGTGAGCCTAGGGCACCAAAGTTGTTATGGTGTTATTGTGAAATTAGAAATGAAATTATATGGTTAAAGGGGTCGACCAGCTCTGCTGACATTTATTCTTGTGAATGTAGCAACATGTAATTTTAAAACTTAACTTTTAATCGGATTCAATAATAACTGTTACAAAGTGAACAAACCGTGATCCAAACACCAATTTAAAAGACCTGAGAATGATGAGGCCAATCGAGGATTATAGCGCCATCACTATCATTCAAAAGGGTATGATTAACAATCACCCATATCATATATCACAGGAAAAATGAAGGGTGAGATATCCCATACACATATGTCACTTCCACAGATAATCGCTGGGGGGGGTGTGATAGATATAAATGACCTACAATATTACATGAGGCCTATATCAAGCACCCCAGATTTGGTCTGTCATAAAAAGACTACACAGCCTGTAAATCACACACTTTGAGTAGACGAAAAAAGGGGGGGGGGGGACACCTTACTCAGCATATAACATGAATTATGGTATCCAGTAAATGGTAGCTTTTGATAAATATAGTATGTATAGCAACCATTAGATCCACTCATCTACCAAATCCATGAATTATGCAATGGTGTTAATGACAGATGAATAGAACAGTCCCACCTGATTCTTATGTCTCAATTGAGATAGAGATACTGGTATGCTGTCGAGGTCCAAATGTCAGGACGAGGGGAAAATTGAATTGGTCACTGACCTTATTAGGGGTCAAGCTGGCCCTTTTTCCCTTAATCAAGTTTCCGCCCTTGACTTGGACAATCAACAACCGGCCTTGTTATCGCATACCATAGGTGAGACAGGGGGTGGGATATCTCATATATACGTGCCCCTTCCAGGGGTGGTAGCGGGGGGATAGTGGCTATAGACAACCCGCGCTAGTCCAAAGCGGTCTATATGGAACACCCCAAATAAACTTAGGCATATAAGAAAAAAAACAAAAACCTACACAGCCTATAGTACACTCACTGTGGATTAACAGACTGAAAGACACCTAGTTAGGCATGTAAAAATTGAAAAGTAGAGTCCAATAAATGGTGGCCTTTGACAAAATAACATTATTACATGCAGCAACCATTACATCGACTCATCATGCATAGATGCCCCTGGAAGGGGCACGTATATATGAGATATCCCACCCCCTGTCTCACCTATGGTATGCGATAACAAGGCCGGTTGTTGATTGTCCAAGTCAAGGGCGGAAACTTGATTAAGGGAAAAAGGGCCAGCTTGACCCCTAATAAGGTCAGTGACCAATTAAATTTTCCCCTTGTCCTGACATTTGGACCTCGACAGCATACCAGTATCTCTATCTCAATTGAGACATAAGAATCAGGTGGGACTGTTCTATTCATCTGTCATTAACACCATTGCATAATTCATGGATTTGGTAGATGAGTGGATCTAATGGTTGCTATACATACTATATTTATCAAAAGCTACCATTTACTGGATACCATAATTCATGTTATATGCTGAGTAAGGTGTCCCCCCCCCCCCCCCCCCCCTTTTTTCGTCTACTCAAAGTGTGTGATTTACAGGCTGTGTAGTCTTTTTATGACAGACCAAATCTGGGGTGCTTGATATAGGCCTCATGTAATATTGTAGGTCATTTATATCTATCACACCCCCCCCAGCGATTATCTGTGGAAGTGACATATGTGTATGGGATATCTCACCCTTCATTTTTCCTGTGATATATGATATGGGTGATTGTTAATCATACCCTTTTGAATGATAGTGATGGCGCTATAATCCTCTATTGGCCTCATCATTCTCAGGTCTTTTAAATTGGTGTTTGGATCACGGTTTGTTCACTTTGTAACAGTTATTATTGAATCCGATTAAAAGTTAAGTTTTAAAATTACATGTTGCTACATTCACTTAAATTTATACATGTAAGAGTATCTTGTTTACCTACTGGTATATACATCTTTGCTATTTTTCTTCTGACATTTATTCTTACTGAAATGCGTACATTTTGAGCTAAAAAAAACTAACTGAAATTGTTTCATTACAAATTTTACAGAATTTTTGCCTTTCCAGTCACTTGTATCCATGCACATTTAATTTTTAAAGGGGTTCTCCAAGAATTATAATAAAATAACAAACACATTTAAATATTAAACCTTTTTTTTTTAAATACCTTTTTTATTTAGCAAAAAGAAGGTATGCTTAATCTACTGCACTCTGTCAGGGTTGTAAACATGGTAACTGCCAGGACATGTAGTAGGACTGTGGGTGATGCAGGAGACAGACGCACTAAACCTGTCAGGCTGACTGATATGAATGTTCTTTCTCAGTCTGCTAAAGAAAAGTGTATATCTTCACCTTTAGTCCAGCTCCACTCAGTGTCCTGTCAGGCTGACTGAACAGAGGAATGTGCCTTCAGGATGCCTGACCAGACGGCTCTGACTTGACCTATATGGTGCTTCAAGCAAGCAGCGTCCTGCAATGTGTCCTCTGAACTCTAGGACGGGTTGGGATTGGTGGTAGCTGCCAGCTTGGAATCCGGACAAAATGCAGAAGATAAAACATACCTTTTTGTTATATAAGGGTATTTAGCAAAATGTTTAATATTTAAAAGTATCATTTATTTTTTTTAATTTTCCCGTACATTTCTCCGAAAACTGCTCTTTAAAGTGGTTTTCCGAGAATAAGATAAAATGGTATCACTGACATAATTCAAACAGCTGTCTGTTCTACTCACTTCAGTAAGACCTAAGATAGAAAGACGGACTGCAGACATGAGTGTCAGCTGATATCACCCATACCTCAATCAATGGCCAGGAGCACAGTTGTGATGTGTCCTGAAATATAGTTCTTCCTCGCTAAGCAAAACAGGTTAACTCCAGCCTTCTCCTGCTCAATATTTATTTTCCAGTTGGGTGCAGTCAGTCTGTGCACTGCTATAAAGCTGTCAGGCTAACTGAGAAGGATCTCAGAAGGATAATCTAGGAAATATATTAAGCTATTGCGCTAGGTGACAAGGTATAATAACCCACCAGGCAGTTCCTCTCCTCCCCCCAAAAAAAGTTCCACAATTACCATAACCCCTTTACGACCTAGGATGTACAGTTCCTTGTGAAAGTATTCGGCCCCCTTGATTTTTTTAGCCTTTTCCCACATTTCAGGCTTCAAAACATAAAGATAAAAATTTAAATTTTATGGTGAAGAATCAACAACAAGTGGGACACAATTGTGAAGTTGAACGAAATGTATTGCTTATTTTAAACTTTTATAAAAAATAAAAAAAACTGAAAATTGGGGCGTGCATTATTATTCGTCCCCTTTAAGTTAATACTTTGTAGCGCCACCTTTTGCTGCAATTACAGCTGCAAGTCGCTTCTTGAAGTATATGTCTATCAGTTTTGCACATCGAGAGACTGAAATTCTTGCCCATTGTTCCTTTGCAAGCAGCTCGAGCTGAGTGAGGTTGGATGGAGAGCGTTTGTGAACAGTAGTTTTCAGCTCTTTCCACAGATTCAGGTCTGGAATGAACCATTCCATTGTAGATTTTGCTTTATGTTTGGGATCATTGTCTTGTTGGAAGACAAATCTCCGTCCCAGTCCCAGGTCTTTTGCAGACTCCAACAGTTTTTCTTCAAGAATGTTTCTGTATTTGGCTCCATCCATCTTCCCATCAACTTTAACCATCTTCCCTGTCCCTGCTGAAGGAAAGCAGGCCCAAACCATGATGCTGCCACCACCATGTTTGACAGTGGGGATGGTGTGTTCAGGGTGATGAGCTGTGTTGCTTTTACACCAAACATATCGTTTGGCATTGTGCCCAAAAAGTTTGATTTTATTTCATCTGACGAAAACACCTTCTTCCACATGTTTGATGTGTCTCCCAGGTAGCTTGTGGCAAACTTTAAATTAAACTTTTTATGGATCTTTGAGAAATGGCTTTCTTCTTGCCAGTCTTTCATAAAGGCCAGATTTGTGCTGTGTATGACTGATTGTTGTCCTATGGACAGACTCTCCCACCTCAGCTGTAGATCTCTGCAGTTCATCCAGAGTGATCATGGGCCTCTTGGCTACATCTCTGATCAGTCTTCTCCTTGTTTGAGATGAAATTTTTGAGGGACGGCCCGGGCTTGGTAGATTTGCAGTGGTATGATACTCCTTCCATTTCAATATGATCGCTTGCACAGTGCTTCTTGGGATGTTTAAGGTTGTGGAAATCTTTTTGTAACCAAATCTGGCTTTAAACTTCTCCACAACAGTATCACAGACCTGACTTTTGTGTTCCTTGGTCTTCATGATGCTCTCTGCGTTTTAAACAGAACACTGAGACTATCAGAACAGGTGCATATATACAGAGACTTGATTACACACAGGTGGCTTATATTTATCATCATCAGTGTCACAAACCACCGGGGGGGTCACTCAGAAATCCCCCGCGCTGGCTACCAGTACGTCACAATCGGGGGGTAACAAGTGGGGGTCACCCCTCCTTTATACCTCCCGACCGACAGACAGAGCACGTGACGCGCTCTCTAGCGCCCCTCTTATAGTCAGGCCAATTATGGAATTGCCCGACAATAAGCAAGGAGGCCGCTATACTACTTATGCCGATTATTGAAGGGTCCCCGGTGAGAGTAGGGTATATATTCCCCCGACCTCCGCGGGCGGAATATATAAAACCTCCCTGAATCTCACTGGCCTCCCCACAATAATCCTTGGCACAACTCGCTGCCACCAACCGCTTCACGGTAACTATTAGCCGAACACACAGACGTGGGATTCAAGATCGAGATAACAGAACAGCCCAAGATTAATTATATAATTTAATCAGCCTAAAGCACACTAGAAACTACAATATATACAATAGGGAATCTACAGAATATACATATGTCAGAGTACAGTTACAATCAAAGCATGGGTTACAAACAGGCATACACAGTTCCAGCAGTTACCTTGTTGCGTCTGGCCACAGGGGGGCGCTGTACCCAGGTTTCTAGGATCCTTCCCACAGATGTTTCCTACACGTGCCCCCAGCGAAAAGAACACTGGAAAATGGCCGAAGTAGGGTTATCAACCTGGGCAAATCCAGGTCCCCTCCTACCTTAGTGACCTCAGAGGGAGCACTGCTCCACCCCTGGCTTGAGTTATGGACAATCCACAACATGGAATATAGGCCATAACTTTGCCTGGGAGCGTCGTAGGCGGACGCCAATGCTCTCATTGTGACAGTTATGAATTTAGCTACAGAACGAGGGGACTCATGACCTGTCTGCCAGTTCCCCATTGGCTGATATCACGCCTGGGGCATTTCCCAATGTCCTGCTCCCATAAAAAGGGTGTGCCGGCATCGTCCGCATGCGGAGACACCATTTTTATGGTTGCCATATTTATCGGAAATATGGCTTGCGAGATATGAACCATTTTTTACTGGAGTCGTTCTGTCTGGCTATTTCCATAGCCTTGCTAACTAGCTAGCAGCCCCCACTACAGGGTCACGGCAGGGAGTCATCCTGTGTCCATTGTCCCCAAGCCACCTAATTTCCATATCACAGGACATGGCCATGGAGGTGTAAGTGGAACACTGAGAACAAGAAGGGAGGGGGCACTGCCAGGGAGTGATGAGGGATTATGACTGGAGTCATAATTCATCTTCATATCCCGGGATTTGCCTCACACCTCCCCCCTTTTGAGGGCGCTAGGGGGCAGCACACTCCGGTGTTCCCCCGTGCGCCCGTCCGCGACCTCTCCTTGTCGGGACAGCCCGTCTGCGTTACCGTGGTCACGGCCCCTTTTGTGGCGAATGGTGAAGTTGTATTGCTGGAGCGCAAGGCTCCATCGCAACAATCGCCCATTCGTCCCAGAGACGGTGTGCAACCAGCTGAGGGGATTGTGGTCCGTCTCCACGATGAAGTGGCGCCCGTATAGATAGGGTTGCAGACGCTGCAGGGCCCACACTATGGCCAGGCACTCCTTCTCCATCGTGGAATAGGCAACTTCCCTTGGTAACAGCTTCCTGCTCAGGTACAAGACTGGGTGCTCTTGGCTCGCAGAGTCCACCTGGCTGAGCACCGCACCGAGGCCGAAGTCACTGGCGTCGGTCTGTACTACAAACGGCCGCGTGAAGTCGGCTGCCTGTAGCACGGGCGGGCTGGACAGGGCGTCCTTTAGGGCCCGGAAGGCTGTCTCGCAGTCCATTGTCCAATCGACTGCAGAGGGCAGCTTCTTCTTGGTGAGGTCCATCAAGGGCTTTGCCAGGCTACTATAGCATGGAACAAACCTCCTATAGTACCCAGCGGTCCCCAAGAAGGACATCACCTGCTTCTTGGTCCTGGGGGTGGGCCAGGATGCGATGGCTTCCACTTTCTCAGGCTCGGGCTTCAGTGTTCTCCCACCTACCCGGTGACCGAGGTACTGGACCTCGCTCATGGCCAGCTGACACTTTCCCGGCTTGATGGTCAAACCTGCCCGGTGGATCCGCCTGAGCACCTGTGCTAGATGCTCTAGGTGGTCCTCCCAGGTGGGACTGAAGACGGCAATGTCATCCAGGTACGCGGCCGCGTACCCTTCAAGTCCCTTGAGCAGGGTGTTGACCATCCGCTGGAAAGTGGCAGGGGCATTCCTCATCCCGAATGGCATCACCGTGGACTCGTACAGTCCAAATGGGGTAATAAAGGCAGAGCGTTCCCTGGCCTTGCGAGTCAGGGGGATCTGCCAATATCCCCGGCTCAGATCCATGATGGTCAGGTACTGAGCCCCGGCCAACTGATCGAGCAGGTCATCGATGCGTGGCATTGGGTACGCATCGGCGACCGTGACCGCATTGAGCCCCCTGTAGTCCACGCAGAACCGAGTGGTTCGGTCCTTCTTAGGGACGAGGACTACAGGCGAGGCCCAAGCGCTGTTGGATGCCTGGATCACCCCCAGCTTCAGCATCTCGTCAATCTCCTGGCGCATGTGTTGCTGCACCTCCAGGGAGACCCGATATGCTGAACGCCGGATCGGGGGATGATCCCCAGTGTCCACGTGATGGACAGCCAAGTCAGTCCTTCCGGGCTGGTTGGTAAACAACCCCCGGAAGGGGTGTAGGGTGGCCCACAGCTGGGACCGTTGGTCCTCCAAGAGCTGGTGGCCAACCTCCACATCCTCAATGGATCCGCCTGCCCTAACCTGGGCTAGCATATCCAAGAGGGTTTCCGCTTCTCCCTCCTCGGGCAGGTTGCACACGGGGAGCGCACATGCCTCCCGCTCATGATGTGCCTTCATCATGTTCACATGGAAGGGCTTCCGCCTTCCACGGGCAGGGTCCAGGGTGACCAGGTACGTCACAGGGTTGAGCTGCTGGTACACGAGGTATGGGCCTTCCCAGGCTGCCTGAAGCTTGTCCTGTGGTACGGGGACCAGTACCCACACCTTTTGACCCACTTGGTAGGTCCTCTCACAAGCGTTCTGGTCGTACCAACGCTTCTGATCGGCCTGGGCTTGAGCCATATTGTCGTGTACCAGTTGCGTCAAGGCCTGCATTTTGTCCCGGAAGCGCATGACATACTCGATAACCGACACTCCAGGGGTGGCCAAATCCCCTTCCCAAGCCTCTTTCACCAGAGCCAGGGGGCCCCGCACACGTCGCCCGTACAGGAGCTCAAACGGTGAGAATCCTGTTGAGGCCTGTGGAACCTCCCGGTAAGCAAATAACAGGTGTGGGAGATACCGCTCCCAGTCACGCCCATGGGAGTCGACCAACATCTTAAGCATCTGCTTTAAGGTGCCATTGAACCGCTCGCACAGGCCATTAGTCTGTGGATGGTACGGGCTGGCCACCAGATGTCGCACCTGGACCTGCTTACAGAGGGCCTCCATCAGCTGGGACATGAATTGGGTCCCCCGGTCAGTGAGCATTTCCTGGGGAAAACCCACTCGGGAGAAAATCTCCAGCAATGCGGTGGCCACCTTGTCAGCCCGAATGGACGACAAGGCCACTGCTTCTGGGTACCGGGTGGCATAGTCCACTACCGTCAGTATGAAGCGTTTCCCGGAGCTGCTGGGGATGGCCAGCGGGCCGACCAGATCCACAGCCACCCTCCTGAAAGGCTCATCGATGATGGGCAGAGATACCAGTGGGGCTTTGGGGCGTGGCCCCGCCTTCCCCACTCTCTGACAGGTTTCACACGAACGGCAGTAGGCAGCCACATCGGCCCCCATTTTTGGCCAGTAGAAATGCTGGTTTAACCTGGCCTTGGTCTTAGCGATCCCTAGGTGTCCGGCCATCGGAATCTCATGTGCGATCCGCAACAACTCCGTCCGGAACGGATAGGGTACCACCAACTGTCGGTCCCTGGGCCACGCCTCCGGTGAACCCTGCTGGACCGTGGCCCGGTACAGCCGTCCTTGGTCCCAGACCACTCGCTCCGGGTCCGAGTCCGAGGGAGGCTGTGCCGCCTGCTCCTTAAGAGCTTTCAGGCTGTCGTCAGCTTCTAACGCTGCCTGAAACCCCTGACTAGATGTGGCCAGAATCGACGAGACTGTCACATCTTCAGTCAGTACCCCGGGACCTGTGTCATGGCCTCCACCTGACTCGGCTGCCACTTGGTCAGAAGGGGAAGAGCTATCGGACCTCCGGGAGGCCCCTTGGCTTCCAGCACTCCCACTGCGGGTGACAGCGGCCACAGCCGCTGCGACCGTGGGTCGTGCCTGCTCCTCCTCCGTTCCTGACCAAGTCGCCGGTTCAGGCAGACCTACCTGGCTTCCTGACACCCCGGTTGTGGGGGAACCATGCACCGAGATCTTACCTGGGAGCACTTCCGCTCCTGGACCGGCCCCAATCTCACCTGCCTGTTCCCCTCCTGCAGCAACAGAACCCCGCTGTGAAATCTCTGGGGACCCCACATTTGCTGTGGTAGCCCCCACCCCACACACTGGTCCTCCCCCTGCAGCACCCTGCTCTCTGCTTATCCCTGCAGAGGGCAACAGATCCCAGCTCACAGGCTGGTTACTTGTAGAGGCATTGTCACACCTTTCTCTGACCCCCTCCCCTGTCACAGCTGCAGCTGAGTGTGTGTCTATGGTGTCTATGCAAGCAGAAATATCAGAGTTCACTCCCTCCTCCCTTACATCATTCATAGATAACACATTAACATTGTTAGGAGTCATGTCAGTACGGGCTGAAGGTTCAGCCCTTGGGGGGGGCCCAAACTGGGAGGTTATCTGCCCCAAATCTGTCCCAAGTAGCACGTTTGCAGGGATCCGATCAGTTACCCCCACCTCCCTCACCCCCCGCCCTGCGCCCCAGTCCACATAAATGTCAGCAACAGGCAGCGCCGGGTCAGTGCCTCCAATCCCGGAGACAGCGAGGGTTTTTCCAGGGATCAAGTCTTGGGGGGACACCATCTCAGGCCGCACCAGAGTCACCTCCGAGGCGCTGTCTCGCAGTCCTATGGTCACAGACCGGCCGACGGTGACAGGTTGGAAGCTGTCCAGGGACCTACCACCACCCCCACCCACACAATACACCTTGGGCGGCCCTTGGGACGGGGACGGAGCCGGGGCCTTGGGACGCTGAGGGCACATGGCCTTGAAGTGTCCAGGTAGGTTGCACTGGTGGCACCGTCTTGGTTCCGCCACGGGCCTGGAGAGGGGAGTTGAGGGGGACACCCCCTGCAGTCTAGGGGCAGGTGGGGCAGTCGCAGAATTCATCTTACCCCCTCTCCAGGTGCTGCTGGTGGCCGCTCTCCTGGCCTCAGGGGCCCGGTTGTTGGTGTAGTCATCGGCAAGGGCAGCTGTAGCCGTGGACCCCTTTGGCTTCTGGTCTCGGATGAACTGGCGGAGATCCTCAGGGCAGTTCCACAAGAGTTGCTCCGTGATGAACAAGTCCAGGATCTCCGGTCCGGTGGAAAGCTGCAGGCCTTGGGTCCAGTGGTCGGCAGCTCGGGCAAGTGCCCGCCGGTGGTCAGCCCAGGAGTCCTTTGGTCCCTTCTGTAGGCTCCGGAACTTCTTGCGGTAGGACTCTGGAGTGAGGTTGTACTGTTGGATCAGGGCCCGCTTGATGGTGTCGTAGCCCTGATCTGCCTCAGCAGGCAAGTCCCCAAGGATATCCAGGGCCTTACCCCTTAAACGGGGGGTCAGGTATTTGGCCCACTGGTCCTTGTCCAGATGGTGCTGCAAGCAAGTCCGTTCAAAAGCAGTCAAGAAAGAGTCCAAGTCTCCATCCTTCTCCAGCACTGGGAAGTCCTCAACACGGACCTTTGGAAGTTTGGTGTCTCGAAGGTCACATGTGGCTGATGAGGGCCGGAGCTGAGCTAGCTGCAGCTGGTAGTCACGGTCTGCCTGTCGCTCTCGCTCTTCACGCGCTGCCTGCCGCTCTCGCTCCGCAGCCTCACGCTCTGCGTGCCGCTCCGCAGCCTCAGCGTCACGCGCTGCC
This sequence comes from Anomaloglossus baeobatrachus, assembly GCF_048569485.1. Classification (NCBI taxonomy): domain Eukaryota; kingdom Metazoa; phylum Chordata; class Amphibia; order Anura; family Aromobatidae; genus Anomaloglossus; species Anomaloglossus baeobatrachus. The sequence continues at coordinate 348,436,967 of NC_134356.1, read as the reverse complement.
TGCCGCTCTGCCCTGCGCTCTGCCAGGAGTTCCTTGTAGCCCTTCTGGTCTCCAGCCTGGAGAAGGGCCATAGCCATTTGAAGAAGGCTATCCGAGCCTCCCAGGCTCGGTGGAATGGCACGTGGTGATCTGCGGCCCGCTGCGGAGCCTGGTGATTCACTGTCCCCTTGCAGAGCGGAGGGCTGGCATCTGGCTCGTTGAGGACCCTTGGGTGAGCTGCTCCTCATCTTGTCCATAATTGCCAGCTTGTGCGCTGTCCTCTGCAGAACGGTTTTCTGGCGTCGAGCTCCTGGAGGACTCGTGGGCAACCTCCTCATTACTGTCCACAGCACCGTCCTCCCTCTCTTCGGCTCCTGCTTTAGCATTGGCCAGTTGCCTAGCTCTGCTCCTGGTGCCATCAGCCATTCTTGCAGACTTTTGGTCACTGACACAGAACTGACACCTGATGCCTCCACACACCTTACAGTATCTGCACTCTGACACTCTAGTGTTGAGCTAGTCTGAAGACCCCAGCAGCCACAGCTGCTGCAGGCAGTCTTTAGTGTCTGGGAGTATGGGTCTCACACTCACACACACTATTATCTCGATCCCACCGCTATGCCACCAATATGTCACAAACCACCGGGGGGGTCACTCAGAAATCCCCCGCGCTGGCTACCAGTACGTCACAATCGGGGGGTAACAAGTGGGGGTCACCCCTCCTTTATACCTCCCGACCGACAGACAGAGCACGTGACGCGCTCTCTAGCGCCCCTCTTATAGTCAGGCCAATTATGGAATTGCCCGACAATAAGCAAGGAGGCCGCTATACTACTTATGCCGATTATTGAAGGGTCCCCGGTGAGAGTAGGGTATATATTCCCCCGACCTCCGCGGGCGGAATATATAAAACCTCCCTGAATCTCACTGGCCTCCCCACAATAATCCTTGGCACAACTCGCTGCCACCAACCGCTTCACGGTAACTATTAGCCGAACACACAGACGTGGGATTCAAGATCGAGATAACAGAACAGCCCAAGATTAATTATATAATTTAATCAGCCTAAAGCACACTAGAAACTACAATATATACAATAGGGAATCTACAGAATATACATATGTCAGAGTACAGTTACAATCAAAGCATGGGTTACAAACAGGCATACACAGTTCCAGCAGTTACCTTGTTGCGTCTGGCCACAGGGGGGCGCTGTACCCAGGTTTCTAGGATCCTTCCCACAGATGTTTCCTACACGTGCCCCCAGCGAAAAGAACACTGGAAAATGGCCGAAGTAGGGTTATCAACCTGGGCAAATCCAGGTCCCCTCCTACCTTAGTGACCTCAGAGGGAGCACTGCTCCACCCCTGGCTTGAGTTATGGACAATCCACAACATGGAATATGGGCCATAACTTTGCCTGGGAGCGTCGTAGGCGGACGCCAATGCTCTCATTGTGACAGTTATGAATTTAGCTACAGAACGAGGGGACTCATGACCTGTCTGCCAGTTCCCCATTGGCTGATATCACGCCTGGGGCATGTCCCAATGTCCTGCTCCCATAAAAAGGGTGTGCCGGCATCGTCCGCATGCGGAGACACCATTTTTATGGTTGCCATATTTATCGGAAATATGGCTTGCGAGATATGAACCATTTTTTACTGGAGTCGTTCTGTCTGGCTATTTCCATAGCCTTGCTAACTAGCTAGCAGCCCCCACTACAGGGTCACGGCAGGGAGTCATCCTGGGCTGTTTTACTCTATGTTTGAAGGTTCTGAGAGTGAGGGGTGCTACTTAGTCCAGGGTGTTTCTGAAAGCATCAAAGTACATTGATTGTAGGGATTTACAACTAGATCATGACAGGAAAAAGAGGATATTGGGGGCAGTAATGTGTAGGGAGTCTGTGAGTATATGAGGATTAATGGCTTGTAGATTTCTGAATGTGTGATAGGTGGGAGGGTTCTGGGGTGGGAGAAGATTTGGGCGTGAAGGAGAGTATGTTGTGGTCAGAGAGGGGAAAAAGTGAGTTATCTGGTTGGTGATTCTTCACCATAAAATTTAAATTTTATCTTTTGTTTGAAGCCTGAAATGTGGGAAAAGGTTCAAAAAATCAAGGGGGCCAAATACTTTCACAAGGCACTGTATGTATACATCCTGGGTTGCCTTCCTCCCTTTAATGCTAGCTTGTGTGGTGAGCCCGCATTATTCCCCGCCCATCTACTGATCTGATCAGCAGACATGGGGTCCTTTTTTTTTTCCTGTTATCGCTTGTGAAAATTATAAACTTGGAGCTAAAATAACATTTTACTGTGGGGGGAAAAAAAGTAATTTTTCATTATCATGCCCATACGTTATAATTTTCTGTGAAGCACTCGCTGGTTCAAATTGCTCAACATTCCCCTAGATTTATTTTTCAAGTGGTTTAGTTTCCAAAATGGGTTCGCTTGTGGGGGTTTCTGTTGTGTTGGTACCTCAGGGGCTGTGTATATGCAGTATCTTAGTGGAAAACCAAAATTTTTTTATTTTTTTTTATTATGTAAATCCACTTTGCCTTTTAATGGAACCTGTCACCAGATTTGTCCCCTATAAGCTGCAGCCACTACTAGTAAGCCCTTATATACAGCATTCTTGAATACTGTATATAAGAGCCCTGGCTGCTCTGTATAATGTAAAAAAAACACCTTTATTATACTCACCCAGGGGGGCGGTTGGGTCCAATGGGTGTGGCTGCTCTTTCCGGCGCCTCCTTTTATCTTGTGCAGTCACTGTATCTTTGCAGTCCTGTGTGCATGATGCGTCCGGTGTCATCCACACAAAGGCTGCCATTGCACTCTGCGCATGTGCACTTTGATCTGCTCTCAGCCAGGGGTGGGATGGAGGACGGTGATCACACAAGATGGAGGAGGTGCCGGACCAAGACCAGCGACACCCATCAGTCCGTACAGCCCCCTAGGTGAGTATAATAAAGATGTTGTTTTTCGTTCTAGAGAGCGGCCTGTGCTCTTGTATAAAGCATTCTCTGATGTCCTTCCCCTCTGAACTTCGTATCAAGACAGCAATCCCATATTTAGCTCTGTAGCTATAACGTATTATTGTGATAATTTCCTTATGGGATTAATGTATTATACAGACTCTCTTGTCACCATAACTGAGCTTTACAAGTCTCCTAGTCTGATGTGTCCCTCTGTGTTAGGTTTCTGCTTCAGGTATCTGATTATGGTGGCTCCTGCGGCAGTGCGCGTGCACTGACCTGCTGACAGCCAAGAGGCAGAGACGCCTTGTACCCGTGCTGTGTGTGCGGAAGCTATGGTGACATGTCCAGGCTCCCGCACATGCGCCGCTTGACAGCGGTATTTGGTTTCTGTTCGCCTCTCGTCCTTGGTGGTCCGCGCATGCGCCAATAGACCACAGTCAATCGCAAGTCAACACACGTACCTCCACCATATAAGGACTCACAGGCAGATCCTTTATCACGCTACCCCTTGGAAAAAACTGCGTTAGCGAAACGGACATTGGGGTTTCCTCTTCTCCTGCATCCTGGCTTTCACTATATTTATTGAGGAATTGTTGTTTCTTATTATGCTCTTGCTGTATGCTACATGCCACTACATGTAGAGCCTTTGTCATCTATTACTCTTTACCTCGTATTCAGTGACCATGTTACCCTCCCCTTCCTATGGGTTTGTTATTTAAATGGGACATTATTTATTGCACAGTAGCACTTTGTTGCACTTTTATCATGATGTGCCCCTTGTTTTACTTTGAATCCTAGGTGGCCTGTATATGATTATTTCAAAGTCACAAAACCATCTATATATATAATTGCCTTAATCTGTCTGTCTGTCTGTCTGTCTGTCTGTCTTGCTCCAAAATTGTGTCCTTACGGTGACACAAAGCTGATTGGCCGCTGGGCTCGCCATGGCCCCCCCCCCCGCACGGATTGGCCGCTCGCCTCGGCTCGGCCCCCCCCCACGGATTGGTCGCTCGCCTCAACCTGGCCCCGCCCTCCGCATGGATTGCCCGCTCGCCTCGGCCCTCCGCACGCATCGCCAGACATAACCTTGCGCTGCTGGGATCGTGACGGAGCCGGTGTACGCTGGTAACCATTATACACATCGGGTAACTAAGGTCCCTTGGTTACCCGATGTGTATCATAGTTACCAGTGTACACCGGCTCCTTCACCATCCCAGCAGCGCCAGACATAACCTTGCGATGCTGGGATCGTGACTGAGCCGGTGAACGCTGGTAACCATTATACACATCGGGTAACTAAGGTCCCTTAGTTACCCGATGTGTATCATAGTTACCAGCATACACCGGATCCCGGTACACATGTGCAGGGAGCCGGCATTATACTCCTCTCCCCCCAGGACTACTCCTCCTATTATAGTCCTCCTATTATACTCCTCTCGGAGTATAATAGGAAAACTATTATAGCATGGGGGATGGAGCACGATGGGGTGCGCAGCATGGGGGATGTAGCACGATGGGGGGTGCGCAGCATGGGGGATGTAGCACGATCGGGAGTGCGCAGCATGGTTGATGGAGCACGATGGGGTGCACAGCATGGGGGATGTAGCACGATGGGGGGTGCGCAGCATGGGGGATGTAGCACGATGGGGAGTGCGCAGCATGGGGGATGGAGCACGATGGGGAGTGTGCAGCATGGGGGATGGAGCACGATGGGGGGTGCGCAGCAGGGGGGATGGAGCACGATGGGGAGTGCTCAGCATGGGGGATGGAGCACGATGGGGAGTGCGCAGCATGGGGGATGGAGCACGATGGGGAGTGTGCAGCATGGGGGATGGAGCACGATGGGGGGTGTGCAGCATGGGGGATGGAGCACGATGGGGGGTGCGCAGCATGGGGGATGGAGCACGATGGGGGGGTGCGCAGCATGGGGGATGGAGCACGATGGGGAGTGCGCAGCATGGGGGATGGAGCACGATGGGGGATGCGCAGCATGGGGGATGGAGCACGATGGGGGGTGCGCAGCATGGGGGATGGAGCATAATGGGGGGTGCGCAGCATGGGGGATGGAGCACGATGTGGAGTGCGCAGCATGGGGGATGGAGCACGATGGGGGATGCGCAGCATCGGGGATGGGGGATGCGCAGCATCGGGGATGGAGCACGATGGGGAGTGCGCAGCATGGGGGATGGAGCACGATGGGGGGGTGCGCAGCATCGGGGATGGAGCACGATCGGGAATGCGCAGCATAGGGAATGGAGCACGATGGGGGTTGGGCAGCATGGGGGATGGAGCACGATGGGGGGTGCGCAGCATGGGGGATGGGGCACGATGGGGGATGGAGCACGATGGGAGGTGCACACCTCCCCCCAACACACACAACACACCACACACACACTGGGAACCTCAAACACCGCCCTACACAGACACCCACACACACAGACAACGCCGCACACACACAACACCCAACACACAAACACCGCGGCATACATAAATATACGCACATACCGCACAACACACACATTGCACAAAACATACCTCCCCCCAAAACACACCACACCCACACAAACCGCGCAACACACACACACAACACGCAACAGACACACAGCGCTCCACAAACAACGCAACACACGCAACACACATACAACACCGCTCTCACCCCCTGCCACACCCAGACAACACCCAGAACATGTACAGCGCCCTACACAAACACTTGGTAACTACACACAACAACATCTCTCTATATATATATATATATATATATGTATATGTGTGTGTGTGTGTGTGTATATATAGCAAAAATCATACATGAACTACACAATATGTAAATTCTAGAATACCCGATGCGTAGAATCGGGCCACCTTCTAGTGTATTTATATAATTGCCCTGAGGCAGTGATAGGCGGTTAATCTTCCCTGTGCCTTAGGGTACCTTCACACTTTAGCGATGCAGCAGCGATCCGACCAGCGATCTGACCTGGTCAGGATCGCTGCTGCATCGCTACATGGTCGCTGGTGAGCTGTCAAACAGGCAGATCTCACCAGCGACCAGTGAACAGCCCCCAGCCAGCAGCGACGTGCAAGCGACGCTGCGCTTGCACGGAGCCGCCGTCTGGAAGCTGCGGAGACTGGTAACTAAGGTAAACATCGGGTATGGTTACCCGATGTTTACATTAGTTACCAGTGTGAGCAGGGAGCAGGGAGCCGCGCACACTGAGCGCTGGCTCCTTGCTCTCCTAGCTGCATTACACATCGGGTTAATTAACCCGATGTGTAATGCAGCTACATGTGCAGAGAGCAGGGAGCCGCGCACACTGAGCGCTGGCTCCTTGCTCTCCTAGCTGCTGTACACATCGGGTTAATTAACCCGATGTGTACAGCAGCTACATGTGCAGAGAGCCGGAGCCGGCAGCACAGGCAGCGTGAGAGCTGCGGAGGCTGGTAACTAAGGTAAATATCGGGTAACCACCTTGGTTACCCGATGTTTATCTTGGATACAGCTTACCTCAGCTGTCAGACGCCGGCTCCTGCTCCCTGCTCGCTTCATTTGTCGCTCTCTTGCTGTCACACACAGCGATCTGTGTGTCACAGCAGGAGAGCGGCTTTGAAGAAAACGAACCAGGGCTGTGTGTAACGAGCAGCGATCTCGCAGCAGGGGCCAGATCGCTGCTCATTGTCACACACAGCGAGATCGCTAATGAGGTCACTGCTGCGTCACAAAAAGCGTGACTCAGCAGCGATCTCGGCAGCGAGCTCGCTGTGTGTGAAGCACCCCTTATTCCATTTGTAGTCTCTGTTTACCACCATATCTATGTAACCAGCTTACTCCTCCTGTTTATCTGTATAAGTCTTTCTCTAAACAAATTTCAACTATACTGTTTTAGTATTTTCTTCCTTTAAAATAATAAACCTTGTCATACAATTTTCTACAATTATCTTCTGTAGTGGTATTTTACTTCTTTGTTCTCCTGGTTTATATATTTGTATCTGAAGTAATATACCTGATCTGCGGTACACAAATTTATGTTTCCTCAGTTCCATATATTATGTTATGGCCTCATCTATATGTTTTCTAACTCTTAAGGGTACTTTGCACGCTGCGATATCTGTACCGATATCGTTAGCGAGCGTACCCGCCCCGTCGGTTGTGCGTCACGGGCAAATCGCTGCCCGTGGCGCACAACATTGCTAACACTCGTCAAACGCACTTACCTGCCCTGCGACGTCGCTGTGGCCAGCGAACCGCCTCCTTTCTAAGGGGGGGCGGTTTGTGCGGCGTCACAGCGACGTCACACGGCAGCCGTCCAATATTAGAGGAGGGGCGGAGATGAGCGGGCGGCTGGAGCATACTGCCCACCTACTATACTTCCTTCCTCATTGCCGGTGGACGGAGGTAAGGAGATGTTCATCGCTCCGGTGGTGTCACACATAGCGATGTGTGATGCTGCAGAAATGACGAACAGCATCACTACTGACCAGACAACGATTTTTCATAAATATATAAACGACCTCTCACAGACAAATCGATTTTTGCCTCTTTTCCGATCGTTTAAGGCTGCTCCAGCCTGTCACACGCTGCGATGTCGCTAACGACGCCAGATGTGCGTCACAAACACCGTGACCCCGACGATATATCGTTAGCGATGTCGCAGCGTGTAAATGGCCCTTTAAGCCCTGTGCGCATTAGAAAATGGAGTTTTCTTAAGAAAATTCCGGACCCTCTGACTAACTACCGCACCCGCGGTAAAAGCCGTGTCAAATCGCATCCGAAAACCGCATGCGGTTTTACCGCTGTTTGGTACATGTTTGGTACATGTGTTTTAAAGCATTCAATGCATTATGCATGATGGATAGATAGAGGGATAGATAAATAATGGATAGATATAGAGAGGGAGAGATAGAGGGATGGATAGATAGATACATAGATAATGGATAGATGGATGATGGATGGATGGATGGATGGATAATGGATAGATTGAGGGATAGATAGATGATGGATAGATAGATGATGATAGATAATAGATAGATAATGGTTAGATAATGGATAGAGAAATAAATAGATACATAGATAATGGATAGAGAGTGATACATAGAGGGATGGATATATAGATAGATAGATAATGGATGGATAGATAGATGATGGATAGACAGATAATGGATACATGGATAGATAATGGATAGCTAGATTATAGATAGATAATGGATGGATAGATAGATAATAGATAACAAATATATAAATAGAAACATGGATAGATAGATGATGGATAGGTTGATAGATATTACAGCTTTTATTTATTATGTATGTCCCCTGCCCCCCCCCCCCCAACAGTATTTCTCATACAGCAGTGATCCTGTGGGACCTTGGGTCTGAGTTCTCGCAGGGTCACTGTCAGTTGGTGAAGTCACTCTACTACCGCTTGTGTGAGGCCCTGAAGTTTTTGCGAGCGGTAATGTGTTGACAATACCGACCTTGGGAAATGACCTGGAGTTACCCCTGCAGCCTCGTTCACAGGGCTGCATTGAATACTATGTGTCAGACGCCACTGAATCAGTATGCAAGCGGCGTGTGACATTGTGTGGATTACGCCGGACCTGGATATTTTGGGATTTTAATAAAGTGGTGAAAGAGGGGCTTTTTTGTGTTTTATTTTAAATAAAGGATTTTTCGGTGTGTGTTTATTTACTTACAGATTAGTGATGGCGTGTCAGACGCTGCCATTACTAATCTTGGACTTAGTGGCAGCTATGGGCTGCTATTAACTCCTTATTACCCCGATTGCCACCGCATCACGGCATTCGTGATGAGCCGGGTAGAGTCCCGGGACTGTGGCATCTAATGGATGCGGCAATTCCGGGCGGCTGCTGGCTGATATTGTTAGGCTGGGGGGCTCCCCATAACGTGGGGCTCCCAATCCTGAGAATACCAGCCTTCAGCTGTGAGGCTTTATCTTGGCTGTTATCAAAATTGGGGGGGACCACACGCCGTTTTTTTAATTTATTTATTGTACTGCACGATATAGACCCACCCACCAGCGGCTGTGATTGGTTGCAGTGAGACAGCTGTCACTCAACATGGAGGCTCGTTTGAATGCAACCAATCACAGCCACCGGTGAGCAGGGAAGGCGTGAATATGTTATGAGACTAATGAGCAGCGGCTCGGGAAGATGAAAGAGCTTCCGCGGGAGCAGTGTGACAGCCGCCCGGTGATCGCTAAGTATGAGGCGCTTGCTCCTACCCCTTTGCGCCCGATTCTAATCCCCATAGACTTTAAATGGGGAGTAGTATCTGGCCAAATACTAGCCATCTGAATGTATGTTGCCTGATTTCTGTCTCTGTGTATGATATATGTATGTGTCTGTGTGTGCGCGTGATATGTGTGTGTTTACTGTCTGATCAATTTCATATGCCTCTTCTAGTGACATCACTTCCTTGCAAAATTCAGGGAAGGGATGATCAATATATCCCGAAAAAACACGAAATACCGAGGAAATTACGCGAGAACGCAATGAAACGCACATAATTTGCTTCCCGCGTTATTCCCTGCGGTATTTCATGATTACATTACAGTCAATGGGGCAAAATACCACAGGTACCTGGTACCTGCGTAAAAGAAGTGGCATGCAATTCTTTTCCGCAGTGGAAAACCTGTTGGTGAAAAAAATGCAGTGTGCGCACAGCATTTTATTTTTTTATTTTTTTTTTTTACCATAGGTTTTGCTAGGTAAGGACTGCAGCAAGGTTATGAACATTTTCTGCAGCAAAACCGCAGAAAAACCATGGTAAAAACCGCAGCGTGCGCACAGGTCCTTAAAATGATAGAGTTCACATCTTTGTCAGTAGCCAAACTTACAAAATCAGTAAGGCATGAAATATTTTCTTCAATGTGTGTGTATGTATGTTTAGTTTTGTGTTCGTGTGTGTATGTATGTAATATACAGTGTGTGTGTGTATATATATATATATATATATATATATATATATATATATATATATATATATATATATATATATATATATATATATATATACATACATACATACATACATACATACATACATACATACATACATAAACACACACACACACACACTGTATATTACATACATACACACACGAACACAAAGCTAAACATACATACACAGACATTGAAGAAAATATTTCATGCCTTACTGATTTTGTAAGTTTGGCTACTGACAAAGATGTGAACTGTATCATTTTAATATATATATATATATATATATATATATATATATATATACTAGAAGGTGGCCCGATTCTACGCATCGGGTATTCTAGAATTTACGTATTGTGTAGTTCATGTATGATTTTTGTTTATATATATACATAATATATATATATATATATATATATATATATATATATATATATATATATAATGTTGTTGTGTGTAGTTACCAAGTGTTTGTGTAGGGCGCTGTACATGTTCTGGGTGTTGTCTGGGTGTGACGGGGGGTGAGAGCGGTGTTGTATGTGTGTTGCGTTTTGTGGAGCGCTGTGTGTCTGTAGCATTGTGTGTGTGTTGCGCGATTTGTGTGTGTGGTGTGTTTTGGGGGGAGGTATGTTTTGTGCAATGTGTGTGTTGTGCGGTATGTGCGTATATTTGTGTGTGCCGCGGTGTTTGTGTGTTGGGTGTTGTGTGTGTGCAGCGTTGTCTGTGTGTGTGGGTGTCTGTGTAGGGCAGTTGTTTGTGGTTCCCAGTGTGTATGTGTGGTGTGTTGTGCAGTGCGCGCGTGTGTGTGTGTGTGTGTGTGTGTGTGTTGGGGGGAGGTGCGCACTCCCCATCGTGCTCCATCCCCCATGCAGCGCACTCCCCATCGTGCTCCATCCCCTATGCTGCGCACCCCCCATCGTGCTCCATCTCCCATGCTGCGCACCCCCAATCGTGCTCCATCTCCCATGCTGCGCACTCCCAAATGTGCTCCATCCGCCATGCTGCGCACTCCCAAACGTGCTCCATCCGCCATGCTGCGCACTCCCAAACGTGCTCCATCCGCCATACTCCGCACTCCCCATCATGCTCCATCCCCCATGCAGCGCACTCCCCATCGTGCTCCATCCCCTATGCTGCGCACCCCCCATCGTGCTCCATCTCCCATGCTGCGCACTCCCAAACGTGCTCCATCCGCCATGCTGCGCACTCCCAAACGTGCTCCATCCGCCATGCTGCGCACTCCCAAACGTGCTCCATCCGCCATGCTGCGCACTCCCAAACGTGCTCCATCCGCCATGCTGCGCACTCCCAAACGTGCTCCATCCGCCATGCTGTACACTCCCAAACGTGGTCCATCCGCCATGCTGCGCACTCCCAAACGTGTTCCATCCGCCATGCTCCGCACTCCCCATCGTGCTGCATCCCCCATGCTGCGCACTCCCAAACGTGCTCCATCCGCCATGCGCACTCCCAAACGTGCTCCATCCGCCATGCTGCGCACTCCCAAACGTGCTCCATCCGCCATGCTGCGCACTCCCAAACTTGCTCCATCCGCCATGCTGCGCACTCCCAAACGTGCTCCATCCGCCATGCTGCGCACTCCCAAACGTGCTCCATCCGCCATGCTGCGCACTCCCAAACGTGCTCCATCCGCCATGCTGCGCACTCCCAAACGTGCTCCATCCGCCATGCTGCGCACTCCCAAACGTGCTCCATCCGCCATGCTGCGCACTCCTAAATGTGCTCCATCCGCCATGCTGCGCACTCCCAAACGTGCTCCATCCGCCATGCTGCGCACTCCCAAACGTGCTCCATCCGCCATGCTGCGCACTCCCAAACGTGCTCCATCCGCCATGCTGCGCACTCCCAAACGTGCTCCATCCGCCATGCTGCGCACTCCCAAACGTGCTCCATCCGCCATGCTGCGCACTCCCAAACGTGCTCTATCCGCCATGCTGCGCACTCCCAAACATGCTCCATCCCCCATGCTGCGCACCCCCCATCGTGATCCATCCCCCATGCTGCACCAGCAACAGCCTCTACCCGCAGCATCAGCCTCTCTCCTCCCAGCATCAGCCTCTCTACCCGCAGCATCAGCCTCTCTGCCCGCAGCATCAGCCTCTCTCCTCCCAGCATCAGCCTCTCTCCTCCCAGCATCAGCCTCTCTACCCGCAGCATCAGCCTCTCTGCCCGCAGAATCAGCCTCTCTGCCCCCCAGCATCAGCCTCTCTCCTCCCAGCATCAGCCTCTCTCCTCCCAGCATCAGCCTCTCTCCTCCCAGCATCAGCCTCTCTCCTCCCAGCATCAGCCTCTCTCCTCCCAGCATCAGCCTCTCTCCTCCCAGCATCAGCCTCTCTCTTCTCAGCATCAGCCTCTCTCTTCCTAGCATCAGCCTCTCTGTCCCCAGCATCAGCCTCTCTGTCCCCAGCATCAGCCTCTCTGTCCCCAGCATCAGCCTCTCTGTCCCCAGCATCAGCCTCTCTGTCCCCAGCATCAGCCTCTCTGTCCCCAGCATCAGCCTCTCTGTCCCCAGCATCAGCCTCTCTGACCCAGCATCAGCCTCTCTGTCCCCAGCATCAGCCTCTCTGTCCCCAGCATCAGCCTCTCTCATCCCAGCATCAGCCTCTCTCATCCCAGCATCAGCCTCTCTCCTCCCAGCATCAGCCTTTTTTGTCCCCAGCATCAGCCTCTCTCCTCCCAGCATCAGCCTCTCTCCTCCCAGCCTACCCCAGCCTCAGCCTCCCCCAGCATCAGCCTCGCTCCTGCCAGCATCAGCCTCTCTCCTCCCAGCATCAGCCTTTTCTGTCCCCAGCATCAGCCTCTCTCCTCCCAGCCTACCCCAGCCTCAGCCTCCCCCAGCATCAGCCTCTCTCCTCCCAGCATCAGCCTCTCTCCTCCCAGCCTACCCCAGCCTCAGCCTACCCCAGCATCAGCCTCTCTCCTCCCAGCATCAGCCTTTTCGGTCCCCAGCATCAGCCTCTCTCCTCCCAGCCTACCCCAGACTCAGCCTCCCCCAGCATCAGCCTCTCTTCTCTCAGCCTCCCCATCCCAGCCTTCCCCAGGATCAGCCTCTCTCCTCCCAACATCAGCCTCTCTCCTCCCAGCATAAGCCTCTCTCCTCCCAGCCTACCCCAGCCTCAGCCTCCCCTAGCATCAGCCTCTTTCCTCCCAGCATCAGCCTCTCTCCTCCCAGCATCAGCCTTTTCTGTCCCCAGCATCAGCCTCTCTCCTCCCAGCCTACCCCAGCCTCAGCCTCCCCCAGCATCAGCCTCTCTCCTCCCAGCATCAGCCTCTCTTTTCCCAGCATCAGCCTCTCTCCTCCCAGCCTACCCCAGCCTCAGCCTCCCCCAGCATCAGCCTCTCTCCTCCCAGCATCAGCCTCTCTCCTCCCAGCCTACCCCAGCCTCAGCCTCCCCCAGCATCAGCCTCTCTCCTCCCAGCATCAGCCTTTTCTGTCCCCAGCATCAGCCTCTCTCCTCCCAGCCTACCCCAGCCTCAGCCTCCCCCAGCATCCGCCTCTCTCCTCCCAGCATCAGCCTCTCTCTTCCCAGCATCAGCCTCTCTCCTCCCAGCCTACCCCAGCCTCAGCCTCCCCCAGCATCAGCCTCTCTCCTCCCAGCATCAGCCTCTCTCCTCCCAGCCTACCCCAGCCTCAGCCTCCCCCAGCATCAGCCTCTCTCCTCCCAGCATCAGCCTTTTCGGTCCCCAGCATCAGCCTCTCTCCTCCCAGCCTACCCCAGACTCAGCCTCCCCCAGCATCAGCCTCTCTTCTCTCAGCCTCCCCATCCCAGCCTTCCCCAGGATCAGCCTCTCTCCTCCCAGCCTCCTCCAGCACGCCTTGCTCCTCTGCCGACACTCACAGATCCGATCGCATACACTCACACACACACACACACACACACACCCGATTGCATACACTCACACACACCCGATCGCATACACTCACGCACACCCGATCGCATACACTCACGCACACCCGATCGCATACACTCACGCACACCCGATCGCATACACTCACGCACACCCGATCGCATACACTCACGCACACCCGATCGCATACACTCACGCACACCCGATCGCATACACTCACGCACACCCGATCGCATACACTCACGCACACCCGATCGCATACACTCACGCACACACACATTGACGATATTGCACATACGCGCTCATACTCACAACATCCGGAGATACCACATGCTTCTGGCCATGTGATCCTCCGGCAGGTCCTGGAAGCTCACAGCACAGTATCGCGGCCGAGAAGCAAGCAATATCTCCGGATGCTGTGAGTGTGTGGATGCGATGTGATGTGTGTGTGAGAGTGTGTATGATCTGATGTGTGTGTGTGTGCTGTTATGTGTGTGCGTGTGTGTATTTTCCGCCGCTGCAGGACCTTGATGCACTGGTAACTATGCTACCATGGTTACCAGCGCATCACGTCCCCCACTCGCACGGGAGCCCACACCAGCATACGCCAGCCAGCCCCAGCAATGCGAGGGTATGTGTCGGCTGGGTTGGCGGCGTACGCTGATGTGGGCTCCCAGGGGTACAGTACTCACCTGGTAGTCGTGT